>NW_026043465.1:0-39407 GCF_023856365.1 Brienomyrus brachyistius
GGGGCAGGCGGTTTTAGCCACCCCCCAGCCTATTTTAACCTACAGGGAAATAAGGCATACATTTTTTATTCTGGACAGCCTCCCTTCTGCCGGCAGTGCCACAGCTTTGGACACACCCTGGAGGGATGCGCCAACCTGCGCCGCCGCAACTGCCTGGAGTCGGGGCACATGGCCAGGGATTGCAAGGGCCCCCGTCGCTGCAAACACTGTAACGGCGAGGACCATCTGGCTCGTTCCTGCCCACAGAAAAAGACTACATATGCCGACGCTCTGTCGGGTAACAGAGCAGTCGGCACGGAGAATGGTGGGGGAGCTCTAGCCCCCACGACTGGGCAGGAACAGCCGGCGACGGGGGCAGGAGGAGAAGCCCTGGTCGAGGTGGAGGAGGCCCCTTCGAGTGCGACACCAATGCAGGAGGGGTCTCCGAACAAGGTGGAGCAGCTCGCCCTGGCTCTCGTTGGAGGGTAGACAGGATGCCAGCTCAGGCCATTTTATTCGTTCCTTTAAACTTGTGGACGGTTTTAAAACATGCAACCCCAGCATGCCGGGCTTCACCTGGCATAATAGTCGCGGAGCCAGCAGCCGCATCGACTACATTTTAGCTTCACCCCCCGTTGCTTTTAAAAAGGTGTCCCTCTCCCCACAGTGGCCCACTGACCATCTGGCAGTGGAGGCCACTGTCTCCATAGACGCCCTTGTATATGGGGGCGGCTATTGGAAAATGAACCTGCAGATCCTGGAGGAGAGAGATTTTAGACACCTTTTTTTAGATCACTTCTCCGAGTGGCAGAAGGACAAGCCTACCTTCCCCTCCGTGGCCGAATGGTGGGAGAGTGTGAAGGACAGCATCCGAACCTTCTCCATGCAGTACAGCAAGCAGCGCAGGATGGAGAAGTCGTTGTTAGTCTGTGATGGGGGGGTGAGAGGTGAAGGCTTAATCCAAAGTAGATTAGTGGGTCTCATTAGGAACAGTGACGACCTGCCCTGTAGAGAGGAGATGAAGAGACTGGTGGGATGGTGCAGTGACAACAGCCTGATCCTGAATGTGGAGAAGACCAAGGAGATGATCATGGACTTCAGGAGGAAACAGCCCAATCATTCAGCACTCAACAGTGCTGTGGAGTTGGTCAGCAGCGTCAGATTCCTGGGGGTGCAGATAACTGACAGTCTGGACTGGTCACCAAACAACATCACCGGTTAAACGGGCTCAGCAGCGTTTGCACTTCCTGCGCCGGATGAAGAGAGCTTTCCTCTCCCATCCTCAGCACCTTCTACGGAGGCACCATAGAGAGCGTGCTGACCAGCTGTATCTCCATCTATTTTATGTTCACTGCAGCCCACGCTGTTTGCATCTTGTCATTGTTGACTGTGTGAAAAATGTCCCTAGAGAGAGATAGAGGATACCGCTTCCATCAAATTGACAGGTTGGGTCAAAGGTCACGGGTCAAAAGTTCACTTGTGGGCGGGGCTTGGTTGTGGTGGTACGATGTGACGTCACGGGAGAGGGATTTATTTATTTATTATTATTTTAATTTATTTAATTATTCATTATTATTTATTTTAAAAATTATAATTTTATATTGAGGAGAGTGCTTACGAGTGTCGGGGTTTTTGTCGGGCGCCGCCGCCGGGGCTGAGCGGGGTGGGTTACCTGATGGAGCGTGAGCGTACGCTGTGTCTGGTGCGGTACTGTGGTAAGGTCCCCACGGCTTTGGATAATCCGCAAAGGACTCGGAGAGAGCGATGCCGGAGAGCTGAGAGCCGTGCTGCGCGAGTCTGAGAGAAACTCTGAGAGAATGAGACTACAAGATAAAAGCATATGGCACCAAATTGGAATCAGTAGTCTTTAAAAGAATAAATGGACTAGCAACTGTCTCTGGGGGAGCACCCCCGGTTAGGTACTATTAAGCACATTTTTAAAAACTTTGACAGAATAAAGTCTTAGTTATTTGAATAAATACGTTTTTCAGTAAATGTTTATTCACGCGCATGCGGACAAACACACACACCCTGGAGGTCAAACTAAAAAAAAAAAAAGTTGATACAAACTACAGTTGTATTGGACACGCACACAAAAACACAAAAGAGTTTGCTCAATCAAAAAAACAAACATATATAGTTCACGTTTTTTATTAAAATGTATAAGGATTGTTTTGTTATAGCGAAATTTTAAATTAATATGAGTGGGATATAAGTCATTTAGGCAACACGATTTGAGGAAGAACCTAAATAGTGGCTAGAAATGACCGACCAGGCAGGCAGAAGTGTGCTTTCCTTATCTCACAAGTCATGGAAGGGTGGGATGGGGGACACATAAGTGTGGGGTAGGAACTGTGGAATCAGGCAGGGGTGTAAGAATTTAGGATATAGTCTTGTTATTTTAAAGAAGGTGTACATGATTATTTAATTACATTTAATGGCAACCAGTAAGCTGCATTTAGCACCATGCTGCAAATACACATTAAAAACTTTAAAGAATGGTAATATAACTTGACCATAGTTTTTAGTTACACAAATATTTGTAAGACGTAACATGAAAGTTTTTCAAAGTGAGATGTACAGATGTTTTAAAATGTAACATGAAAGTTTTTAAAAGTAAGATGTACAAATGTTTTAAAATGTGACATGAAAGTTTTTCAAAGAAAGATGTACAAATGTTTTAAAATGTAACATGAAAGTTTTTCAAAGTAAGATGTACAAATGTACAAATTCACATAAACCGGTTAAAAAGAATTTCCCCAGGAACAGAGTGTTTGTACTGACAACCATGTGTCAGTGGCAGGCCGATTTATGCGACATGCAAGGGCTGGCGACGTACAATGATGGGTTAAAGTATCTGCTTGCGGTGATTGATGTTTTTTCCAAAAAGGCCTACGCGTGTGCGTTAAGAGACAAGACTGGGGTGGCAGTGGGTGTGCGTTTGTATGTATGTATGTGTCATGCCCTGCTCGTCGGCTCCTCATGTGTGCCACGCCCCCTGAATTCCCACGTGTGCTTCCCTGATCGTTTCCAGCGTTGTCTGATTTCTTTGCTTAGTCTCGTTGTATTTAAGTCCTGGTCTGACCTGTTCCCTTTGTCTGTCATTGTGGATTCGGCGTGGGTGAATGTTTCCTGGTCCTGTCGTCCCAAATAAACCCCCGTTAGCCCTGAATACCGCCTGTTTTCAAGCAGAAACTGCAGTGTTAAAGGGTCCAACAATATCAAGGCCAAGTTTCTTCCATGGTCCATCAGGCAGCGGGACTGGTTGCAAAGGAGCAGGGTGAATAGAAGCTGTTTTATCATTAACCTGGCAGAGTATACATGAAGCAATGCAAGACTGAACTTGTGAGTCCATCTTTGGCCACCAGTAGAGGTCGCGCAGACGTTGCTTTGTGCGGACGATTCCTTGATGACTCTCATGTGCAAGCATGATCAGTGCGTGTCGTAAGGAGAGTGGCACGATGAGTCTTGAGCCTCTGAGGATGTAGTTATCCTTGACGGAGAGCTCATCTCTGATCTTATAGTATAGGGCTAGTACACCACTTACTGATTTAACCGATGGAGGCCAACCACTTTCAAGTTGTGAGCGCAGGGCTGACAGTTCAGGACAAGAAGAACAAGCAGAGTTGAAGTCAGCCACTGGAAGGGAGCTTAGGACAGCAGAAATATGTGCCACCATCTCGGGTTCTGAATCTGAAATAGAGTCAGGAGGCGCAGGCAGGGGAAGGCGCGAGAGACAATCAGCCGTATAGTTCTGGGAGCCTGGTCGATAGACAACATCATAGTCAAAACATAGCAGGCGTGCAGACCAGCGGGCAACCCGCATACCAGCCCGACCGATTCCCTTTGTGCTGAGCAGTGTTGTCAATGCCTGGTGATCTGTGCGGAGAGTAAAACGAAATGGTGTTCTCCATTTTTCTGTAGCCCACACACAAGCAAGTGCTTCTTTTTCAACAGTCGAGTATTTCCTCTCCGTTTCAGTCAGTGTGCGGGAAGCGAAAGCCACAGGCTTCTCTGTGCCATCAGGTTGTACTTGTGCAAAGACAGCTCCAAGTCCATAGTCACTTGCATCTGTGGAAATTACCGGTCGTAGAGAAGGGTTAAAAAGAGCAAGCGCAGGACTGTCCACAAGAAGTTGCTTAACTTCCTCAAAGCTGCTTTGTGCTGCAGGAGACCATGTAAATGTGTCTTTTTCACTGACACAGGCACGCATAGGAGCCACAACCGTCGCAAAGTTAGGCAGAAACTTTGAATACCAGGACACTAGGCCCAGAAACGATCTCAGGGCAACAGCGTCAGATGGAGGAGGGGCTTTCAGGACAGCATTAATGTGTTCTTGGTCAGGAAGAATGCCATCTACAGTAATGACATGACCTAGGAAGCGTAGGGAGGTTTTCCTGAAGTGACATTTGTTCTCATTGAGAACCAATCCAGCCTCCTTCAGCTTTTGGAGGACAGCGTTGAGGTTCTGGTCATGGTCATTGCCATAGACAATAAGGTCATCCAAATAATTTTGAACACCTGGAAGACCGTTGAGAATGTCAGCCATCATTTTCTGGAAGGCTGAGGGGGCTGATGTGAGGCCATAAGGAATTCTGCAGAATCGGAACAGACCATCATGTGTGATGAATGCTGTAAGGTCTCTGCTATCTTCATGAAGAGGCAACTGGTAGTATGCATTAGCCAGATCGATTGTAGAAAACAGCTTTGCACCTTGTAAATTTGCAAGCAGTTCATCCACATGAGGTAGAGGGTAGCAATCTGTGACCACAGCCTTGTTTGGTTCACGGAGATCTGTGCACATTCGTATTCCACCAGTTTTCCGTCCTGTAACTACAATAGGCGAAACCCAAGGTGATGCATCAATTTTCTCAATCACACCAGCTTTCAGCAAGCGGTCAAGTTCAGCTGAGACAGAAGCTCTTACAGCAAAAGGCAGGCGTCGTAATTTCTGGCGTACTGGTTTAACAGTGGGGTCAATTTTCACCTTATGCACAAAGTTTTGTGCACAACCAATGTCTGGAGTAGTAGGGATGCAGGAAGCGGTTGAAACAGTCACACAGCTAACAGCACTAGCAGTAGGGATACAGGGAGCAGATGCAGAGTTTGTGGTAAACACGGGAGGGAGGGTAGTGTTACCTTCAATGCAGATGCTTAAGGCTTTCATGAGATCTCTTCCTAAAAGAGAAGTGCCCTTCTTCACCACGTAAAATGTAACTGGGGCAGTGAGAACTCCTCTACTCACTTTGACTTGTAGGCAACCAAGCACAGGAATTCTCTTCCTTGTGTAAGTCACTAGCTGACTAACAGGTGGAAGTAGTGGTGTGTCATTGAAATACTGAACATAGATGTGGTGTGGCAAAATAGATACTCCTGATCCTGTGTCAACAACCATTTCATGCTCTTTGGTAAGAGAAGCAGGAGTACTGATATTGATTTTGCATGTAAGTGTATGTGGTGCATGGCAAGTGTTGTTTAAGTATAGCACAGTCAGTTTAGGTAGCTGAATCTCACGTACATCACTTGTCTTGGATGAGCGACAAACACGAGAAAAATGTCCAACTTTATGGCAAGACTTGCAAGTTGCTTTGGCTGCAGGACACTGAGAAGAATTAGCCAGATGTGTGTTAGAACCACACCTGAAACAGCTGCGGGAAGATGTAGTGGAGGCATTGAATGGCTTATTAGGATGAATGTGCTGTGTGTATTTCTTTTTAGTGAATTGTGAACGAGGTTGTACAGCTTGCACTGAGACACTGTCCTTTCCTGCTATTGTTTTTGCTTGTTGAACAGCAGATTCTACTTGTGATGCGAGTGTTAAGGTTTTGTCCAGTGTCAGATCCGATTCGAGCAGGAGCCTCTCTCTTATGTTTGAGTTATTCACATGTTCAATCAGCTGATCACGGATCATCTCATCGGTTTTATCATCAAATCCACATTTTGAAGCGAGATCACGCAATACGGCCGCATACTGTATAATAGTCTCGTGAGGTGCTTGTTTTCGCTGTCTGAGGGTATGTCGTTCCACAACAACGTTTACTTTAGGTGTATAATGTTTCTCTAAAGCAGTGACAGCAGAGTCAAAGGAGTCACCTGTATCTGGTAGCGAGTAGAAAGTCCGTTGTCCCTCGGCTCCGAGACAGTGGAGTAGCGTAGCTCTCCTGCGCGCTTCAGGCCAAGCATTTCCCGTTGCATTAATTACCAGTAGGTAGTTCTTGAAAATCCGCATCCACATGTCGAAAGGTATCGGGGGCTCTCCCGGGCACGGCAAAAACATCGGAGGTGCAGGCACGTTTCCAGCCATGGTGAGTCAGCAAAAAAAAGAAGAGGTGAAAACACAAAACTCGTCGCCAGAAATGTAGTGTAGCACTCGAATAACCAGGCCAGAGAATATACAAATGCTGTTAAACGAAATGCTATTTACTTAACAAGCATTACATCAAAAACATCAAGGTAGCACAGCAGTACGGATGTTCGTATTCGTCTCACTCTACTCATCACACTTCTTCCTTTCTCGTCTCTACAGTGTCTGCCTTTCGACACTGCCACCTAGTGTTCTAAGGTTGTAATAAGTCAGTGAACACAACAGCTAGGTTTGCTAAAGCTAAACTTTAGCGGTGCGCCCTTATCCAACCTCCAACCTTGGATAAGGTGAGATGCTTTTATTGTCACTGTGAAAATACAATGAGATGTAATTTGGAGCAAGCCTGTAGACGCCATAGTAAGCATAAAACTACAGACTAACACTTACAGAGTATAAATACAGATAAAATACATATAAAAGCTAAAGATACATAGACCAAAAATAAAAAAGAATAAAAATAAAGAAAAAATTCTGGTGCTAGAAGCAAAGAAACCAGTAGCACATTGTCAGATATTACACAACAAAAGCGTAGCATTGAAAAGCTCCAGGCCGCTGTGCCTGCATGCATTGCCATTTTGGTTTTTGACTCTGTTTACGTTGGAGTGGATGAGTCAGATGGCTGAAGATAGATTACATCACTGCCATCTAGCGGTCAGGGGTATAAATGCCAACAGAAAATGAAAAAGTCTGACAAATTTTTGAGCTGATTAGCTGTGAATTTTGTAAAACAGCAGAGGCGGTTGGCTGGAGATGCACTAATGATCGGCTTGCAGGTAGTAGAACAATGACCAGCTGAGTCTTTCCTCAGTGTTTCTACTTTAAATAGCAAAGGGTATCATAACACACTTTAGAGTACTTGGTGCTTCACTCATTCTTCTATCTTGGTGCCATGTTTCACCATCTCTATCAGTGTCATCAGCATCAGTGAAAAGGTGTCTGGGATGCTGACCTTAGAAGCAGAATTTCAAAGAAGAGCTGAGGAAAGGGGGGCAAAACACCTCCCTTTGAAAACCTCTGAACACTGGGGATAAGAGCCTTAATGAAGGAAAGATCAGCAATTTGCTGTGAAGCACTTAAACTTGGCATAAGAAAAGAGAGACAACATAGCAGAGAATGGTTTCAATCCATCGACCTCTGGGTTATGGGCCCAGCACACTTCCTCTGCGCCACTCTGCTGCACAGTCGGGGCTGGGTGAGTGTTTTCTTAGTGTGTCCACTAGCAAATTAATGAGTAAAATTAAGGGGCTCTGGACACACATAATGGTACTTAGTGCTTCTTTTCAGAGACCCCTAGGTTATAAAGCCCCTGTGAGGTGCAGCATGAGCCTTCCTCAAGCGATGCCTGATTTAACCATGACAAGCAGGTAAAAGCTGTTGGCCATAGACAAAGTGAGACCCAGCAGAGGACATGGCCGTTCTAAGCCTCAGACCTGGTATGGTGATGAAGCTTCCTGTTACACTTTCTACTGCCTTGGTTCATCGCAACAATCAATATGATAAAGAGAAGGAGTCATCCTAGATGGGACCCAAACCCACCCCTCCACTTTGGGATCCCCAGTACATAATGGGGGGGGGGGGGGCATAATGAATTCTGAAGGTCCCCGTAGCCCTGGGAAGATGCCCAGTACGGAAATGACAGATGCTAAAATAAATGCTAAAAACTCAAATGGCCTAATTGTCAGTGTTTGTTATAGACACCTAATGTAGCTGCAGAGGAAAGCAGAATGTTGTATGACGACATCAGGATTATGAGTAATAAAAATGATGTGGTGGTCTCTGGCTCTTCTGTAAATGAACTGGAGATGGTGGAAGTGGTACAGGATTGTTTTTTTACTCAGTTTAATACCCCTACCAGGGGAGAAGCCATTCTTGATCTTCTTTTTTCTAATAACCAGGATAGGATTGAAAAATTAGAGGTTTTAGAACCACTGGACAGTAGTGATCATAACATGGTTAAATTTCAGGCTAATTTTCGTGTCAGAAGAGTAAAATCCAAAAGAAAAAAATATATTGTGAGGAAGGCAAACTTTAATGGTATGAGACTGAAACTAGAAACTGTGAACAAGTTAAATAGCAAAACGGTTGAAGAGGCATGGGAATTTTTTAAAAGGACAAGAGGACTTCATACCTGTTACCAGCAGAACTAAATCTAGGAAACTACAACCAAGGTGGTTTACTAAGGAAATTAAGAATAAAGTCCGGGGGAGAAGGGCTCTCTTCCACAAATGGAAGATAACTAATGATTTCAAAATAAGGCAGGAGTCTACAGGTTGAGTTAAAAAATGAATGACAAGTATGACATTAAAAGTTTCTTCCAATGTTTTATCTCCAAAAAAGCTCTAAAAGCTGAAATCACTAATCTACAGGATAGTAAGGGCTTTATAATTGAAAATGAAATTAATATAGTAAATGAATTTAATGATTATTGTACATGGGTGTTCACAGTAGAGAACACAAATAACTCACCACCATGTAGATTCATTGAATTATTAGATTTCCAGAAGTCCTTAAGGTCAAAGCTACAGGGTTTTTACAAACTGTATCAGCCTGGATCAAAAACTGGTTTACAGACAGGAAGCAGTGGGTAGTTATTAGAGGCACAATGTCACAGTGGGCCTGCGTTCATTGTGGGATACCATAGGGTTCAATTTTAGGACCACTATTGTTCCTAATTTGCGCCAATGATAGTGACGTCAATACATACAGTAAAATGGTTAAATTTGCTGATGACACCAAGGTACGTGATGTAGCAGATACTGATCTAGCAGCGGAGAGGCTACAATAGGATTTAATTAGCAACTCTTTGATGCTCGACAATGTCTGAATACATGTAAATTGTGTAAAAACCGGCGCTTATGTCGGCGGGGTACGGTGCCGCTGGTCTATCGCCAATCTTCTGAAATACATCAGGCACAAACCCCAGCATCCGTGCAAGATTACCTTTCGCTTTAAAGGCAACGTGCGGGGGTCCGACCATATACACTTTGTTTATCACGCTATAGTCAAATTTTAGTTTTGACATTCCTAGAACCTCATTCGTCTCACTGATTAGGTTTTCAATATCTCTAATATCCCGCCTTTAGCTTGTACTGTAGGTCGACGGTAACGACATCCATCCTGTCACGTAAAACAAGGTGTCTTCTTCTACCAGTGTATCCCATGTACGTGGGTAATGGATTTCGGCTAATCCTACTTCCCATTTACCATTCAGTTCAAATCGGCTTGGCTAGTTTTGTCGTGTAGCTCGATATGGTATTGTGCGGGAAAACATCCATAGACGCATTGCTTGGGAGCGTGACATAAAAGCCGCTTTCCTCCATGGCTGTTTTTGATGGAACTGAACGCTACAAACACGGGCCGTCGCACTTATACGTCAACTACTTGTTTAGCAGCAACCCAGCTGTTAAATTTGTCTGGACATCCCTGCCATTTCACTACAAACATTTTGACCACCCAGCGTTTTTTCCGCAACAATTTTCTCAACTTTGAAGTTTTTGTCTTTGCCTAGTCTGATCTTTTGTAGCTCTTCGGCGTAAAATGTCCCCTCTATGATATCGTCGTCATAATCTTTTAACCTATACACCGGTGGTGCTCTAGGTAGATGTTCGGCTATGGTAAAATACTCATCCGTAAATGTTTGCTCATATCCTTTGGTGAATTTTCCACGTGCTTTAGACACCCTGACCACATCACCATTTTTAAACTTATGACGATGCTTTTTAGATATACTCGGCATCAAACCATAAACGTTGTTGAAGACTTGGGCCGCATTCTGTGCATTAACCTCAACCGGCTTCATTTTAATGGTACTGTGGTGGGTATTATTGTAAGCGATCGCTAGATCTTGTACAATGTCTACATACCTTCTTGAATTATAAGCTGTAAAATAACTACACATTAAAAGACACGAATGTGTCGCTAAACCTTTCCACTACAGACGCCTTGACATCGTTACCAGTGGCGAAATGTATTATTCCATGTTTCTCGGTAAGCTTATGAAACGACGCGTTAAAAAAAAATAAAAAAATCTCTGTCCCGTGATCGGTTTGTAGCCTTTTAGGGGTCCTGCCTTCAGAGAGAATGTTTTCAAACACTTTCTTTACCTCTGCCCCCATCTTGCTTTTAAGACATTGTACCCATGCGTATTTTGATAGAATGTCTATACACGTTAACATGTGTTTAAAATCGTCATTCTGTTCCGCGTAAGCCGACATGTCCCCCAAGTCAGCTTGCCATTGAGAATCGATATTAGTCACAAAGACTCTGTTCCTTTTAAAGTTAAACCTGATCGGTTTATGTAATGTGTATGCATCTTCACCAGATAGCCATGTAGCAACTTTTCTTATTTATATTACACACACCTTCTTCATCTATCAGAGATCAGTATAATCTGTCGGGGCCTCCAAAAGACCCAGGGTTTGATGGTGTACAATAGACACGCTTCAAGTGCTTGTCATCCATCATGTACCTCTAGCAATAATGGCACAGTGGTTTTTGAGTCAACTCTTTATTTAGAATGCATGCAAAAATTGTCAGAAACATTTCGATCACATAGTTCAGCGTTTACACAGCAGCCTGGGGTGGTTTGTATGCGTGCAAAATACAGAATTCATTATATGCGTCATCTATAGCCCCCTCGTAATCTGCCCCTTCAACTTCACATTTCAACTCGCGCAATTTCTCCCGTATGTTTATTTCAGCTTTAAGATCATACATAACGGCTTCAACAGCGCCCTGTACTTTCATGGGGGAGGGGTGGGGATTGAACACCGACACCGCTTTTGTGATGATATGTTTAAACCATGGTCTATACAGCTTTTTGACCAACTTTTCAAAATTGTGAAAGAAGTAAAATGGCTCGGGATCGTACAGGCACGTGTGCCGAAGCTGGCTAGGATGCATCACAGAGCAACCTACACAGTCCTCCAAGTCCTCCTCGATCACATGATCCAGAATGCAGGCAAGAGCCCCTTTGATAATTTTCATAGCCGAGTCAGTGATGCTCCCATCCACAACATCTTCAGACAATGACAGCGCAGAAAAACTCTGACAGAGCTCCTCGAGCGTCGGTGACAGGGACCGTGGTGCTCCCAAGAATACATGCGGGGTCACCTCCGCAGCCTCAACCATCAATGCCGGCCATTGCGCCCACGGTGGGCTCGAAGGGGGTGACGATGAAAGGCACGGGGTCGCCTTATGGACCCCATGATGCGGCCTGCTGAAGGTCAAAAGGCTCTGGTGAGTTGTCAAGTCGCAGCCCAAAAGTCACTGGCTGTATCGGTGGAGACCAGGATGGTGACCGCTGAGGGTCGATTTCAGCGTTGTTCAGCAGCAGTCCAAAAGTATGCTCGTCTATCAGAGGCAGCTGACAGGACGGATCCGGCTGTGTGGTCACTTCAGGAGACGTCGGGATAGTCGAAGTTGTCTGTTTGCACGACGTTGCTCGCTGGGGAGGTGTGTCTCATCTTCTGAGTGCTGGCTCACAGGCGTGGTGGGTATTAATACGCTTTTCACCATGGTTAAGTACATCCTTCTCTCATCTTATTGGTTGCTATTGCCACAAAGGGGGCTGGTCTAATGATTCCCCGTCAATCTCACTTTGTTCAAACTTTCTCTCGAGTTTTACACAGATACATTCTTTATGCGAGAATATGCTGCACAGAGCTCCATGCTTGCGTTACCTCCACGGTTTGCGGGGCGCCCATGTTGGGTTTAGCGGCACTAAGTCACGGCTATGGAGCGTCGCCGGTGTTAAACTCATGGTCGGCACTGTCTGTATGAGACCGGCAACAATTTGACAATTGTTCACCATTTGACAGTTGCTTGATGCAACGAGCTGGCTCAATAAAGGAAATGCTGTGTGGATCTATGCGCATGCGCTCGCTTAAACAAGAATTAACCGCGTTATACTTTGATTATTGCTGTCGAAAATGCACAGACCGCTTTACTTTATTATTCACATTGGCAGAAAAGTGCTTCATTCCTTAAAAACATTACGGTTATAGAGGTTTTATTTGAAATAACAGGCGCTCCGCTGTCGTCGCCATTTTGAAAGGGGTGTTGGCGTGGGTGCGCATGCGCCAAACGCCGGACTAGCGATCGGCCATTCCGCCCCGCGTTGTTCAAACAGAGTAGTCGCATGTGTCGGAGCTCCGGTATCGTTTCGTCCTATTTCTTCTAAAAGTTTGCCGCTTACATGCTTTCTCCAACCTGGTAAATATAACTAAAGTCTTTTGTGTTGGTTAAATGTAATGAGCGATCGCTTCTTTTAAAACGCCGGCTGTATGTTTATTGGTTTCGCTTGCGCTTGTTTAAATTTGCTCTTCTGCTGCTACTTTCGGGCATGTCTGCTTAAAATAACCCTGCTTTTTCTTTTAAAATAACCCTAAAGTTTTCCTTCTTTAAAACATTTTGGTGCTTTCTTCTTTTAAAATACGCCGCGGCGCTTACTAACAACACAGGGCCAGACGGACGCCCCCGCTGAACGTGTATGCGCTAGCTTGCCATTATCCTGCTCTATGTTTTATTATTCCTTAAAAACGTAATCAAAAAAGCACATTAATAAAATACATGTAATGTATTTTTATTCTATTAAAGCTTAATCTCCCAAACCCCCCTATCGGCAACACGTGGCATAAGCATGTATTAATACCATATATGGGCATAAACTCTCGACCAATCAAAATCAAGGATACGCCACTTCCTCTTATGACGTCAGAAGCGGAGAATTAAGCTCCGCCCAATGTACCACATAACAATATATTGTATCCCAATGCATCAGTGAAACCAAGCCAACCACAATGGAAGCGCATCAGCCACCTCCCGCCTCTGCTGCTCCTTCCTTTACTGCTTCTGAAACTGCATGTCCCACCCCCCCTCCCCCAGTCGCCAACCTCCACTCCTCACTTTCTTTATGTTCCTCTGACCCTGGCTCCTCAGTGGCACCACCACCCCACCCCCACCCAAAGAAAGCAGAAAAAGGACACAGGGAAGTGTCCTCACTGCGGCCAAATCCTTAATAGAAGGAACCTACGGATGCATCTGCGAAGACGTCACACTCCCATCCAAATGGACATTACAGCACAGAACCACCTCCGCACTCAGTGTATCGATCACACAAATGGAGTGTTTGCAGTGGCAAAGTTTTTTATAACACCCAGCACACCAGTACATGTCATTAAAAGGACATGGGGTCCTGACCAAAAAACAATGTGTGAGATGGATATCTACAGAAGTAATGCAGAGTTTGCAGAGAGATCGAACCTTCGTCCATTTGAGTGCCACCACATTCAGTCCCTCTCGTACTGTCCTCCGGCCAAAATGGACTCTCCATCACTTACAGAGGATGTTTTGCAGGTCATGGTACAAGACAAGCGGCTTGGGGAAGACAAAAAGGAAAGGTGTTTGGTCAGAGAGAAGCAGATGAGCCCCTCTGTCCTGTCTGGTGACTGTGTGTGGATCCCCCTACAAAAGCACATTTCTGTATATGAGTCAACTATCTCCTATTACTGTGCCTTTGTTTCCTCATCTGCACACAGACTACACACGACTGAACCACATTTCTTAGGATATCCGAAGATGGCGGCGCGTGCACATGCAGCGGCTCAGCACTCCGTAAAGCGCTTCCCGTTCTTAGGCATTTTATGGTGTTTGTGGAGACGTGGCTCGGTTCGACAATCCCGGAGGAGGCTATCCAGCTACCCGGACGCACTATACACGCGCCAACAGGGCGATCGACTCCGGTAAGAGCAGAGGAGGTGGACTGTGTGTGTACACAAATAACAGCTGGTGCACAGACGCTAAAATCACTGACACTCATTGCTCCCTGGACTTGGAGTATTGGATTGTAAAGTGTTGCCCCTTTTACCTACCAAGGGAATACTCGGTTGTTATGATCGCTGCTGTTAATACCCCCCCTCAAGCTAACACTGCTATAGCTCTGTGCTACTTGCTAACTCCTATTAGAAAGCAACAGAGTGCCCATCCGCCAGGGGTGTGTATAATAGCAGGTGATTTTAACCAAAGCGAATCTGAAGACTGTGCTCCCAAAATTGTACCAGCATGTTCAGTGTCCTACAAGAGGAGCTGACACTGCAGACCATGTGTACAGTAATATCAAGCAGGGTTTTACAGTATCAGCTTTCCCTCATTTGGGCCAGTCTGACCACATCTCCCTGTATGTAACTCCAGCATATAGACCACTCATTAACATGGTGAAACCAGCTCCTAGAGTAAGACGAGGGTGGCCAGAGGGAGCATCTGAACAGCTGCAGGATTGTTTTGACCACACTGACTGGTCCATATTCGAAGATGCTAACATCGACACCTACACCTCCACTGATCTTTACTATATAAAATACTGCATGGACATTGTCACCAGCACAAAACAAATTTGTATCTTTCCCAGCAACAAGCCATGGATGACCAAAGATGTTTGTCTTCTGCTAAAGAGGCGTAACATGGCCTTTAGGTCGGGTGACGCACAACAATACAGCATTGCCAGGTCGGAGCTGAGGAGGGACGTCAGAGACGCAAAGGCGACCTATAGAAGGCGGATTGAGAGCCACTTCGGCAGCTCCGATCCCAGACGTGGATGGCAAGGGATACGGCACATCACAGACCAAAACAGCAGTATCAACTTATCTACCGGCAACAGTGTTCCTTTGGCCGAAGAGCTCGATCACTTCTTCGGCCGCCATGACTGTTAAAAAGACTGTTACGGCCCCAGCAGCAGCCATCAACAGGCAGGAGCTCATCCTGCAGAGTACTGATGTAGAACGGACACTTCGCAGTGTCAACATACGGAAAGCAGCTGGTCCTGATGGCGTCCCAGGGCGGGTGCTAAGAGACTGTGCCTGGGAGCTGGCTGGGGTTTTCACAAACATCTTTAATACATTAAAAACCTCTACAATAGTGCCATTATCAAAACAGACCATAATAACAAACCTCAATGACTACAGGCCAGTGGCATTAACACCTATTATTATGAAGTGCCTGGAAAGACTGGTTCTGAAACATATAAAGGCTGCTCTCCCACCAACACTGGACCCTCATCAATACGCATACAGTACCAATAGATTAACAGACGACACCATTTCTACTGCTCTTCATACTGTTATGGTCCACCTGGAACAACCAGGGACATATGCAAGGTTGCTATTTGTGGACTATAGCTCCGCATTTAACACTATCCTTCCAAACAGACTGTTCCATAAAATGGCATCCACCATAACATCTGCTTTTGGATACAGGATTTCCTAACCAACCGACCACAGTCTGTCAAGATGGGTCCCCACCACTCCTCCTCCCTGTCTCTCAGTTCTTGTACTCCCTGTATACATATGATTGCAATCCAACCCACAATACTAATGTCATCATGAAATGTGCCGATGACACAGCTGTGGTGGGCCTGATTAGCAGTGGAGATGAGACAGCATACAGGGAGGAGATTGGCAGACTGGTGTACAGCTAACAACTGGATGTTAAATACCAAGAAAACAAAGGAACTCATCATTGGTTTTAGAAGGAAAAGGGTGGATCACCAGCCTCTGGTGATAAATGGGGAAGTTGTGGAGAGGGTGTCAACATTCAAGTTCCTGGGCACACACATATCGGATGACCTCACCTGGACAAATAACAGAATTTGCTTGATCAGGAAGGTGCAGCAAAGACTGTACTTCCTGAGAGTTCTCAGGAGAATCAACCTGCCACAACCTGCCACAACATCAGAGTGTCCTGACCTATGGTGTCTTGGTGTGGTACAGCAGTAGCTCTGCAGCTGACAAAAATGCCCTGCAGAGAGTAATCAGAGCTGCTGAGAAAATAACCAACACACACCTACCTACCCTGGAATATATCTTCAACCCCTGGTTCCTCCGCAAAACATCAAATATCATAAAGGACTCATCCCACCCTGCTCATAATCTCTTCCAACGTTTGCCGTCAGGCAGACAGACGATACAGGACAATAAAAACACACACCACAAGACTTTTGAACAGTTTTCACACAGAGGCCATCACCACCCTGAATGACGCTATGAAGTCGCTAAAACATTGATTGTGGAATGACATGTATCCTTATTTTATGCCAGTTACTACTTTGTTTTGACAATACATGGCTGGTACTTTAAAATTACTCTGTGTGTGATTAATTTCTTTTAATTTAATTTAGGCTTATTTATTAGTTTTCTTATTTATTTATTTGTTTATTTTAAGATAAGATTTTCTGTATTTTCTTTATGTGGGTGTGATGCAGGGGAGGCATGGTGGTGCAGTGGTTAGCACTGTTGCCTCACACCTCTGGGACCCGGGTTCAAGTCTCCGCCTGGGTTACATGTGTGGAGTTTGCATGTTCTCCGCATGTCGTCGTGGGGTTTCCTCCAGGTACTCTGGTTTCCCTCCACAGTCCAAAAACGTGTTGGGGATAATTTGGCTTGCTAAATTGCCCGTAGGAGTGCATGCGTGAGTGAATAGTGTGTGTAAGTGTGCCCTGCGATGGGCTGGATGTAGCACACTTTCATGTTTCTGTGAAAAGTGATTCCAAAGTGAATCTTTACTCACTAAAACAATTTCACCGCATTGTTGTTCTTGCTCTACAATATTGTCATCTATACGTTTCATAAGAATAGTACACTTGTATGATCCATCAGTTTCCTTTATGAAATACTTAACAAATACCATCTCAGCCAATTTGTGTAACGGTCTTGATAATTGTACAGATGAATTCTGGGTAGATTTGGGCACGCCTCAGAGTCGTAGTGTGAGCGGTATGGGAGCGAAATTGGAGCGAGACAGAGCGACTGCTCCAGCCTTAATTAAAAAAACCGCTCCGCGCTCTGAACAAATTCCGCCTGCTCCACTCCTCGCTCACGCTCCGCTCACATGCTCTGGAGCACGTTTGTTTTTACTGTAACCCAATACTGTAGGATCCAGGGTTTACCTCCCACAGGAGGGAGAGGAAGAATTTTGACACCGCAGCAGGAGGATGCTGTGGTGCAGATGGTGATCGCCAATAACAGTGTAAGGCGGAGAGAAATCCACGAGAACATTATTGCCGATAACAACATATTTGCAAAGATCAACACTGTTAGCACAACTGTTTGTCTCAAGTTGTTTTAAAAAGGTAGCGAGGGTTATTTCTATTGCAATGAATACGGTCAGAGTAATAGGCTGGATGAGCCCTATAAAGGGCTTACTTTTATTGTTGCAGGCTGTTGGTCCGTGGCACCTGAACACTTCTAAACCTGCTCTCCAGTCTGCAGCACTCCTGTTTGTAAGAACCTGTGTGATCATTAAACCATGTGGATTGTCTGCCGGTTTTTCCACTTTATCTTTCAAAGACGCTGTTTCTTCTAAAATCAGTTATGTGCCCCCTGGTCATATGTATAGTAATTCATTTGCGTGCTCCCACTTGAAGAAATTTCTTAAAGTCAGTCTAACAATTCTCCTTTGTCAGTGTGATGACTTCAGTGTGAGCCTTTTACCTGTAGAGCATTTTGGCTCTATTACACTAGACTTCTGCAGTGGCTCAACTTTCTACGTATTTGACTGTTTAGTAGTAATTTTGGGCACAGAATGTTCTCCTCTTCATACAGGACTGTGTAAAAGTCTTGAGCTGTCAAAGAGGATGATGTTCAAATGATCTTCATGTTGGTGTAGAACTATAAAATGATGTCTGTCAGAACATGGCAGCTCTGTCATTTCACAGCCTCTCCGACAGTCACCACAGTATCTGCAGTCCCACCCCATGCATACAGCTATTTTTTGACTTGACCACTATCACACCTCTTATGGCTAATTAGTACCTCTTTGACTTTTGTTAACTTATTAAATTAATGAGTAAAATGAGCTGGTGGTGAAGTTTACATAATACTGTACGTGGAACGGCTGAGGTGCCCCTGAGGAGATGTTTGGGAACTGAAGAGGTGTTTATCTCACCACCCAAAAAGGCATCAGTAGCGTTTTGGAGAACAGAAGAAATACTTGTGAGTTTAAATTGTGTTTCTTTTAATTTCCATCCATCCATTTTCCAAACCGCTTATCCTACTGAGTTTAATTTGCATATATTCTAATGTTAAATAGTCCTTTTTCTGATCAATTATGTAATTACTACTCGGACGAACAGCATTAAACATTTTCTTTGGCGGCCCAAGACTTTTGCTCAGTATTGTAGGTAAGAGTCTTTAGAAAAAGGACAGGAGGTACTGTGAGCTTTGAAGGACACGTTACCAGCTGTATCTGTGCAACGCGCTACAGCAAAAGATTGAAAGGGTCTGCTGAGCAGAGCGAGGAATCGAGGCAGCGGTGAATGAAACTGACGAGAGGCAGACTGACACAAGTGTTTCCTTATATTATTCCATAAAGGAACTGCACAACAAACAACAATAACATGATGACCATGAATGACAAGTTACACTAAGGATGGTAAGGCACACACACGGCGAGTAATTACACAATGGCTAAGAGATCCGAGGATCAGGCAAGAACCGAGGACAGCCACAGTTAAAGGCACAGGTGACAACCCAATACACAGCACAAACTACAAACAGGGGCTATATACAAGACATACACAGGGCTATACACACGCGCTCACTGGGACATGCAGATGCTGCCGGCACTACAGTATGATAGCGTATTGGAATTATACACAGTTCAGTACAGTATCGTAATTTGAAAAGCATTTGAAACAGCTGTACTGTACATTGTCAAAAAAATCTGTAAATAGCGACACTGTCTATTGTATTACCTTATATCCATGTAATACATATACAAATGTCAGATGTTAATCTGCCTGAGACATGAAGAAAAAGGGAAAAAATCGGTTATAATGGTCATCGGCTTATAGCGATCAATTTCACCCAGACAGATGTGATCACTGTATATAGATTCCACTGTATTACCAGCTATAAAGGCAAGAGGCATAGCGGAAACTCGCTGACTTCACTTGAGTGAGATGCCTGAATGGCTGTCATGCTCTCCTTAGCATGTATTATTCAGCTCCATTCATGTAAGTTTTGCAGAAGGCTTACTGAGCTTCCATTTTGAGCAAACTGTGCCAGTCATAAGCACAAGTCTGCCTGTTGCTCCAGTGGCCTAATGGAAGAGGCACTGGTCTTCTGAGCCAGGGACAGAGCTGGACTGGGCACCTGGGATACATAGGAAATTTACAGACGAGAGGAGGCCATTCGGCCTATCAAGCTCGTCTGGGCAGAACTTACCTAATAGCTCAGAGTTGTTAAAATCTTATCTACTGTAGCTCTGATTTAAAGAAACCCAGGGTTTTACCTTGGGCTACACTAGCAGGAAGACTATTCCATACTCCAACTACACGCTGTGTAAAGAAGTGCTTTCACAAATACATTTTAAAATGTCCTGCCGCTAATTTCCCCCTATGGCCACAAGTTCTAATATATAAACTAATATTGAAATAGCCATTTGGCTGAACAGCATCCAGACCTGTTAGAATCCTATATACCTGAATCATGTCCCCCATTAGTCTTCTTTCCTAGAGGTTGAACAGATTCAGTTCAGCTAACCTCTCCTCATAAGACATTCCTCTAAGACCAGGAATCATTCTTGTAGCCCTACGTTGCACCCTTTCCAAGGCAGCAATGTCCTTTTTAAGGTATGGTGACCAAACCTGCACACAATATTCTAGGTGGGGTCTTACCAAGGAATTGTACAGTATAATTGTAGCATCACCTCCCTTAACTTAAACTACACACACCTAGAGATGTAACCTAACATCCTATTGGCCTTTTTAATTGCTTCCCCAAACTGACGAGAGTAGAACATGAAAGCATCAACATACGCACCGAGGTCATTCTCACAATCAGCTAACTTTATTTCAGTGGAACCCATAAAATATCTGTACTTTATATTTCTGCTCCTTTCATGGATAACCTTACATTTATCTACTTTAAATTTCATCTGCCAGGTATCAGCCCAGTTGCTAATTAAATCCTATTGTAGCCTCTCCGCTGCTAGATCAGTATCTGCTACATCACGTACCTTGGTGTCATCAGCAAATTTAACCATTTTACTGTATGTATTGACGTCACTATCATTGGCGCAAATTAGGAACAATAGTGGTCCTAAAATTGAACCCTATGGTATCCCACAATGAACGCAGGCCCACTGTGACATTGTGCCTCTAATAACTACCCACTGCTTCCTGTCTGTAAACCAGTTTTTGATCCAGGCTGATACAGTTTGTAAAAACCCTGTAGCTTTGACCTTAAGGACTTCTGGAAATCTAATAATTCAATGAATCTACATGGTGGTGAGTTATTTGTGTTCTCTACTGTGAACACCCATGTACAATAATCATTAAATTCATTTACTATATTAATTTCATTTTCAATTATAAAGCCCTTACTATCCTGTAGATTAGTGATTTCAGCTTTTAGAGCTTTTTTGGAGATAAAACATTGGAAGAAACTTTTAATGTCATACTTGTCATTCATTTTTTAACTCAACCTGTAGACTCCTGCCTTATTTTGAAATCATTAGTTATCTTCCATTTGTGGAAGAGAGCCCTTCTCCCCCGGACTTTATTCTTAATTTCCTTAGTAAACCACCTTGGTTGTAGTTTCCTAGATTTAGTTCTGCTGGTAACAGGTATGAAGTCCTCTTGTCCTTTTAAAAAATTCCCATGCCTCTTCAACCGTTTTGCTATTTAACTTGTTCACAGTTTCTAGTTTCAGTCTCATACCATTAAAGTTTGCCTTCCTCACAATATATTTTTTTCTTTTGGATTTTACTCTTCTGACACGAAAATTAGCCTGAAATTTAACCATGTTATGATCACTACTGTCCAGTGGTTCTAAAACCTCTAATTTTTCAATCCTATCCTGGTTATTAGAAAAAAGAAGATCAAGAATGGCTTCTCCCCTGGTAGGGGTATTAAACTGAGTAAAAAAACAATCCTGTACCACTTCCACCATCTCCAGTTCATTTACAGAAGAGCCAGAGACTGTGTCCCACTGTATCCCTGGTAAATTAAAATCACCCATAACCACCACATCATTTTTATTACTCATAATCCTGATGTCGTCATACAACATTCTGCTTTCCTCTGCAGCTACATTAGGTGTCTATAACAAACACTGACAATTAGGCCATTTGAGTTTTTAGCATTTATTTTAGCATCTGTCATTTCCGTACTGGGCATCTTCCCAGGGCTACGGGGACCTTCAGAATTCATTATGCCCCCCCCCCCCCCATTATGTACTGGGGATCCCAAAGTGGAGGGGTGGGTTTGGGTCCCATCTAGGATGACTCCTTCTCTTTATCATATTGATTGTTGCGATGAACCAAGGCAGTAGAAAGTGTAACAGGAAGCTTCATCACCATACCAGGTCTGAGGCTTAGAACGGCCATGTCCTCTGCTGGGTCTCACTTTGTCTATGGCCAACAGCTTTTACCTGCTTGTCATGGTTAAATCAGGCATCGCTTGAGGAAGGCTCATGCTGCACCTCACAGGGGCTTTATAACCTAGGGGTCTCTGAAAAGAAGCACTAATTACTAAACAATAACCATTATGTGTGTCCAGAGCCCCTTTGCTGTTTAAAGTGGACACACTAAGAAAACACTCACCCAGCCCCGACTGTGCAGCAGAGTGGCGCAGAGGAAGTGTGCTGGGCCCATAACCCAGAGGTCGATGGATTGAAACCATTCTCTGCTATGTTGTCTCTCTTTTCTTATGCCAAGTTTAAGTGCTTCACAGCAAATTGCTGATCTTTCCTTCATTAAGGCTCTTATCCCCAGTGTTCAGAGGTTTTCAAAGGGAGGTGTTTTGCCCCCCTTTCCTCAGCTCTTCTTTGAAATTCTGCTTCTAAGGTCAGCATCCCAGACACCTTTTCACTGATGCTGATGACACTGATAGAGATGGTGAAACATGGCACCAAGATAGAAGAATGAGTGAAGCACCAAGTACTCTAAAGTGTGTTATGATACCCTTTGCTATTTAAAGTAGAAACACTGAGGAAAGACTCAGCTGGTCATTGTTCTACTACCTGCAAGCCGATCATTAGTGCATCTCCAGCCAACCGCCTCTGCTGTTTTACAAAATTCACAGCTAATCAGCTCAAAAATTTGTCAGACTTTTTCATTTTCTGTTGGCATTTATACCCCTGACCGCTAGATGGCAGTGATGTAATCTATCTTCAGCCATCTGACTCATCCACTCCAACGTAAACAGAGTCAAAAACCAAAATGGCAATGCATGCAGGCACAGCGGCCTGGAGCTTTTCAATGCTACGCTTTTGTTGTGTAATATCTGACAATGTGCTACTGGTTTCTTTGCTTCTAGCACCAGAATTTTTTCTTTATTTTTATTCTTTTTTATTTTTGGTCTATGTATCTTTAGCTTTTATATGTATTTTATCTGTATTTATACTCTGTAAGTGTTAGTCTGTAGTTTTATGCTTACTATGGCGTCTACAGGCTTGCTCCAAATTACATCTCATTGTATTTTCACAGTGACAATAAAAGCATCTCACCTTATCCAAGGTTGGAGGTTGGGTTAGGGTTAGGGTTAGGGTTAGGGTTAGGGTTAGGGTTAGGGTTAGCAAACCTAGCTGTTGTGTTCACTGACTTATTACAACCTTAGAACACTAGGTGGCAGTGTCGAAAGGCAGACACTGTAGAGACGAGAAAGGAAGAAGTGTGATGAGTAGAGTGAGACGAATACGAACATCCGTACTGCTGTGCTACCTTGATGTTTTTGATGTAATGCTTGTTAAGTAAATAGCATTTCGTTTAACAGCATTTGTATATTCTCTGGCCTGGTTATTCGAGTGCTACACTACATTTCTGGCGACGAGTTTTGTGTTTTCACCTCTTCTTTTTTTTGCTGACTCACCATGGCTGGAAACGTGCCTGCACCTCCGATGTTTTTGCCGTGCCCGGGAGAGCCCCCGATACCTTTCGACATGTGGATGCGGATTTTCAAGAACTACCTACTGGTAATTAATGCAACGGGAAATGCTTGGCCTGAAGCGCGCAGGAGAGCTACGCTACTCCACTGTCTCGGAGCCGAGGGACAACGGACTTTCTACTCGCTACCAGATACAGGTGACTCCTTTGACTCTGCTGTCACTGCTTTAGAGAAACATTATACACCTAAAGTAAACGTTGTTGTGGAACGACATACCCTCAGACAGCGAAAACAAGCACCTCACGAGACTATTATACAGTATGCGGCCGTATTGCGTGATCTCGCTTCAAAATGTGGATTTGATGATAAAACCGATGAGATGATCCGTGATCAGCTGATTGAACATGTGAATAACTCAAACATAAGAGAGAGGCTCCTGCTCGAATCGGATCTGACACTGGACAAAACCTTAACACTCGCATCACAAGTAGAATCTGCTGTTCAACAAGCAAAAACAATAGCAGGAAAGGACAGTGTCTCAGTGCAAGCTGTACAACCTCGTTCACAATTCACTAAAAAGAAATACACACAGCACATTCATCCTAATAAGCCATTCAATGCCTCCACTACATCTTCCCGCAGCTGTTTCAGGTGTGGTTCTAACACACATCTGGCTAATTCTTCTCAGTGTCCTGCAGCCAAAGCAACTTGCAAGTCTTGCCATAAAGTTGGACATTTTTCTCGTGTTTGTCGCTCATCCAAGACAAGTGATGTACGTGAGATTCAGCTACCTAAACTGACTGTGCTATACTTAAACAACACTTGCCATGCACCACATACACTTACATGCAAAATCAATATCAGTACTCCTGCTTCTCTTACCAAAGAGCATGAAATGGTTGTTGACACAGGATCAGGAGTATCTATTTTGCCACACCACATCTATGTTCAGTATTTCAATGACACACCACTACTTCCACCTGTTAGTCAGCTAGTGACTTACACAAGGAAGAGAATTCCTGTGCTTGGTTGCCTACAAGTCAAAGTGAGTAGAGGAGTTCTCACTGCCCCAGTTACATTTTACGTGGTGAAGAAGGGCACTTCTCTTTTAGGAAGAGATCTCATGAAAGCCTTAAGCATCTGCATTGAAGGTAACACTACCCTCCCTCCCGTGTTTACCACAAACTCTGCATCTGCTCCCTGTATCCCTACTGCTAGTGCTGTTAGCTGTGTGACTGTTTCAACCGCTTCCTGCATCCCTACTACTCCAGACATTGGTTGTGCACAAAACTTTGTGCATAAGGTGAAAATTGACCCCACTGTTAAACCAGTACGCCAGAAATTACGACGCCTGCCTTTTGCTGTAAGAGCTTCTGTCTCAGCTGAACTTGACCGCTTGCTGAAAGCTGGTGTGATTGAGAAAATTGATGCATCACCTTGGGTTTCGCCTATTGTAGTTACAGGACGGAAAACTGGTGGAATACGAATGTGCACAGATCTCCGTGAACCAAACAAGGCTGTGGTCACAGATTGCTACCCTCTACCTCATGTGGATGAACTGCTTGCAAATTTACAAGGTGCAAAGCTGTTTTCTACAATCGATCTGGCTAATGCATACTACCAGTTGCCTCTTCATGAAGATAGCAGAGACCTTACAGCATTCATCACACATGATGGTCTGTTCCGATTCTGCAGAATTCCTTATGGCCTCACATCAGCCCCCTCAGCCTTCCAGAAAATGATGGCTGACATTCTCAACGGTCTTCCAGGTGTTCAAAATTATTTGGATGACCTTATTGTCTATGGCAATGACCATGACCAGAACCTCAACGCTGTCCTCCAAAAGCTGAAGGAGGCTGGATTGGTTCTCAATGAGAACAAATGTCACTTCAGGAAAACCTCCCTACGCTTCCTAGGTCATGTCATTACTGTAGATGGCATTCTTCCTGACCAAGAACACATTAATGCTGTCCTGAAAGCCCCTCCTCCATCTGACGCTGTTGCCCTGAGATCGTTTCTGGGCCTAGTGTCCTGGTATTCAAAGTTTCTGCCTAACTTTGCGACGGTTGTGGCTCCTATGCGTGCCTGTGTCAGTGAAAAAGACACATTTACATGGTCTCCTGCAGCACAAAGCAGCTTTGAGGAAGTTAAGCAACTTCTTGTGGACAGTCCTGCGCTTGCTCTTTTTAACCCTTCTCTACGACCGGTAATTTCCACAGATGCAAGTGACTATGGACTTGGAGCTGTCTTTGCACAAGTACAACCTGATGGCACAGAGAAGCCTGTGGCTTTCGCTTCCCGCACACTGACTGAAACGGAGAGGAAATACTCGACTGTTGAAAAAGAAGCACTTGCTTGTGTGTGGGCTACAGAAAAATGGAGAACACCATTTCGTTTTACTCTCCGCACAGATCACCAGGCATTGACAACACTGCTCAGCACAAAGGGAATCGGTCGGGCTGGTATGCGGGTTGCCCGCTGGTCTGCACGCCTGCTATGTTTTGACTATGATGTTGTCTATCGACCAGGCTCCCAGAACTATACGGCTGATTGTCTCTCGCGCCTTCCCCTGCCTGCGCCTCCTGACTCTATTTCAGATTCAGAACCCGAGATGGTGGCACATATTTCTGCTGTCCTAAGCTCCCTTCCAGTGGCTGACTTCAACTCTGCTTGTTCTTCTTGTCCTGAACTGTCAGCCCTGCGCTCACAACTTGAAAGTGGTTGGCCTCCATCGGTTAAATCAGTAAGTGGTGTACTAGCCCTATACTATAAGATCAGAGATGAGCTCTCCGTCAAGGATAACTACATCCTCAGAGGCTCAAGACTCATCGTGCCACTCTCCTTACGACACGCACTGATCATGCTTGCACATGAGAGTCATCAAGGAATCGTCCGCACAAAGCAACGTCTGCGCGACCTCTACTGGTGGCCAAAGATGGACTCACAAGTTCAGTCTTGCATTGCTTCATGTATACTCTGCCAGGTTAATGATAAAACAGCTTCTATTCACCCTGCTCCTTTGCAACCAGTCCCGCTGCCTGATGGACCATGGAAGAAACTTGGCCTTGATATTGTTGGACCCTTTAACACTGCAGTTTCTGCTTGAAAACAGGCGGTATTCAGGGCTAACGGGGGTTTATTTGGGACGACAGGACCAGGAAACATTCACCCACGCCGAATCCACAATGACAGACAAAGGGAACAGGTCAGACCAGGACTTAAATACAACGAGACTAAGCAAAGAAATCAGACAACGCTGGAAACGATCAGGGAAGCACACGTGGGAATTCAGGGGGCGTGGCACACATGAGGAGCCGACGAGCAGGGCATGACACATACATACATACAAACGCACACCCACTGCCACCCCAGTCTTGTCTCTTAACGCACACGCGTAGGCCTTTTTGGAAAAAACATCAATCACCGCAAGCAGATACTTTAACCCATCATTGTACGTCGCCAGCCCTTGCATGTCGCATAAATCGGCCTGCCACTGACACATGGTTGTCAGTACAAACACTCTGTTCCTGGGGAAATTCTTTTTAACCGGTTTATGTGAATTTGTACATTTGTACATCTTACTTTGAAAAACTTTCATGTTACATTTTAAAACATTTGTACATCTTTCTTTGAAAAACTTTCATGTCACATTTTAAAACATTTGTACATCTTACTTTTAAAAACTTTCATGTTACATTTTAAAACATCTGTACATCTCACTTTGAAAAACTTTCATGTTACGTCTTACAAATATTTGTGTAACTAAAAACTATGGTCAAGTTATATTACCATTCTTTAAAGTTTTTAATGTGTATTTGCAGCATGGTGCTAAATGCAGCTTACTGGTTGCCATTAAATGTAATTAAATAATCATGTACACCTTCTTTAAAATAACAAGACTATATCCTAAATTCTTACACCCCTGCCTGATTCCACAGTTCCTACCCCACACTTATGTGTCCCCCATCCCACCCTTCCATGACTTGTGAGATAAGGAAAGCACACTTCTGCCTGCCTGGTCGGTCATTTCTAGCCACTATTTAGGTTCTTCCTCAAATCGTGTTGCCTAAATGACTTATATCCCACTCATATTAATTTAAAATTTCGCTATAACAAAACAATCCTTATACATT
Source organism: Brienomyrus brachyistius (assembly GCF_023856365.1). NCBI lineage: Eukaryota > Metazoa > Chordata > Actinopteri > Osteoglossiformes > Mormyridae > Brienomyrus > Brienomyrus brachyistius. The sequence continues at coordinate 27,356 of NW_026043465.1, forward strand.
TTAATAAAAAACGTGAACTATATATGTTTGTTTTTTTGATTGAGCAAACTCTTTTGTGTTTTTGTGTGCGTGTCCAATACAACTGTAGTTTGTATCAACTTTTTTTTTTTTTAGTTTGACCTCCAGGGTGTGTGTGTTTGTCCGCATGCGCGTGAATAAACATTTACTGAAAAACGTATTTATTCAAATAACTAAGACTTTATTCTGTCAAAGTTTTTAAAAATGTGCTTAATAGTACCTAACCGGGGGTGCTCCCCCAGAGACAGTTGCTAGTCCATTTATTCTTTTAAAGACTACTGATTCCAATTTGGTGCCATATGCTTTTATCTTGTAGTCTCATTCTCTCAGAGTTTCTCTCAGACTCGCGCAGCACGGCTCTCAGCTCTCCGGCATCGCTCTCTCCGAGTCCTTTGCGGATTATCCAAAGCCGTGGGGACCTTACCACAGTACCGCACCAGACACAGCGTACGCTCACGCTCCATCAGGTAACCCACCCCGCTCAGCCCCGGCGGCGGCGCCCGACAAAAACCCCGACACTCGTAAGCACTCTCCTCAATATAAAATTATAATTTTTAAAATAAATAATAATGAATAATTAAATAAATTAAAATAATAATAAATAAATAAATCCCTCTCCCGTGACGTCACATCGTACCACCACAACCAAGCCCCGCCCACAAGTGAACTTTTGACCCGTGACCTTTGACCCAACCTGTCAATTTGATGGAAGCGGTATCCTCTATCTCTCTCTAGGGACATTTTTCACACAGTCAACAATGACAAGATGCAAACAGCGTGGGCTGCAGTGAACATAAAATAGATGGAGATACAGCTGGTCAGCACGCTCTCTATGGTGCCTCCGTAGAAGGTGCTGAGGATGGGAGAGGAAAGCTCTCTTCATCCGGCGCAGGAAGTGCAAACGCTGCTGAGCCCGTTTAACCGGTGATGTTGTTTGGTGACCAGTCCAGACTGTCAGTTATCTGCACCCCCAGGAATCTGACGCTGCTGACCAACTCCACAGCACTGTTGAGTGCTGAATGATTGGGCTGTTTCCTCCTGAAGTCCATGATCATCTCCTTGGTCTTCTCCACATTCAGGATCAGGCTGTTGTCACTGCACCATCCCACCAGTCTCTTCATCTCCTCTCTACAGGGCAGGTCGTCACTGTTCCTAATGAGACCCACTAATCTACTTTGGATTAAGCCTTCACCTCTCACCCCCCCATCACAGACTAACAACGACTTCTCCATCCTGCGCTGCTTGCTGTACTGCATGGAGAAGGTTCGGATGCTGTCCTTCACACTCTCCCACCATTCGGCCACGGAGGGGAAGGTAGGCTTGTCCTTCTGCCACTCGGAGAAGTGATCTAAAAAAAGGTGTCTAAAATCTCTCTCCTCCAGGATCTGCAGGTTCATTTTCCAATAGCCGCCCCCATATACAAGGGCGTCTATGGAGACAGTGGCCTCCACTGCCAGATGGTCAGTGGGCCACTGTGGGGAGAGGGACACCTTTTTAAAAGCAACGGGGGGTGAAGCTAAAATGTAGTCGATGCGGCTGCTGGCTCCGCGACTATTATGCCAGGTGAAGCCCGGCATGCTGGGGTTGCATGTTTTAAAACCGTCCACAAGTTTAAAGGAACGAATAAAATGGCCTGAGCTGGCATCCTGTCTACCCTCCAACGAGAGCCAGGGCGAGCTGCTCCACCTTGTTCGGAGACCCCTCCTGCATTGGTGTCGCACTCGAAGGGGCCTCCTCCACCTCGACCAGGGCTTCTCCTCCTGCCCCCGTCGCCGGCTGTTCCTGCCCAGTCGTGGGGGCTAGAGCTCCCCCACCATTCTCCGTGCCGACTGCTCTGTTACCCGACAGAGCGTCGGCATATGTAGTCTTTTTCTGTGGGCAGGAACGAGCCAGATGGTCCTCGCCGTTACAGTGTTTGCAGCGACGGGGGCCCTTGCAATCCCTGGCCATGTGCCCCGACTCCAGGCAGTTGCGGCGGCGCAGGTTGGCGCATCCCTCCAGGGTGTGTCCAAAGCTGTGGCACTGCCGGCAGAAGGGAGGCTGTCCAGAATAAAAAATGTATGCCTTATTTCCCTGTAGGTTAAAATAGGCTGGGGGGTGGCTAAAACCGCCTGCCCCATTAGCGTCCGGGCGCAGGCGGGCCTGGAACTGGCGTCGGCCAGTCCAGATCCCCAGCTCATCCCGGATGTCCCTGTGGCCAGGAAGGAGGTCCACATACTTTTTTTTAAAAACAAGCAGACGGACTCGGCGGTAACATGCGGGTTAAAACAGTGGACAGTAATAACCCGCTTGTCGGGCCACCACAGAGGCTCGATGGTATACCGTCTAAGGAGAGGGTGCTGGGCCCCCTCCTTGCTCCGCTCCAGGACCTTGCTGCAGCTGTCATCGGTGGACAAGGTGACCTCAAAGAATTCGAAGGGGCCATTCCGCGGTACGCAAAGAACATCTTCCATACGAAGGCCCAGTGCTTCGAAGGCCACCTCCCGGATGAAGGCCAGCCGGTCGGGGAAGGTGCCCACCTCCCCCTCAGCCCTCCAGCAGAACCGGGCGGTATTCCGCAGGCCCCCGCCTGCTACCAGCCACGGCCCGCTGAAGGGCTTCCTCGATGGTCCGCCGGCCGTTGCCATCCGGGAAGGTCCACCGACGTCGCCGCTGGAGCAGAGTCCTTCCGCCGCCGTGGTCTCGACGTCCGCCGTCCGCCAATCCGGGATGAGTCGAGCAGAGCTAAACTATAAAACCAGCTAAAAATAAAAACACCAGTTCGCCCAGCAGGGCGGCGGACAAGCCACCAGCCACTGCGGGATCCCCAGCCTACTAAAAACAGTAGTAGTTATGACCGACTCGCGTCGCCATAATGAGATTTAGTCGTACTTACGTTAAAAACCAAGGAAGGCACGGGTCGCCCCGTGGCAGCGGCGGTCAAGCCACCTGCTGGTCACGCCTTAGGTTAACCGTGCCTTCCTCTAAAAAACCCGACACAGTCCGTGAAAACCGGTAAAAAGTCAGTAAAATCCACTTGATTTTAGCCAAAAGGCCGAGAAGCGATACCCGCAGACTGCACCCCGCCGACACAAAATCACAATCTAAAAGGCTGAAACACCATGCAAATCAATGCCAACCCAGTACAATAAGAATTTTATTTATCAAACATTTAACAAATAGAACTACCTGCAGAACTATTACCCTTAACACAGGCAAAAGAGCAATTCCACCAGCAAATACAATTATACACCATTAAAATCCAATTACATGGCCAATAAAACAATTAAAATGTTACCTTACATGCATGCCAATAAAAAGTTAAGACAAAAAGAAAAAGTTCAAAAAGGAACATACCCGCAGACTTCCAAACTCTGCACAAGGGTCGGGCTAAAACAGCATCATACACTTTCCTAAAACACATAAAATCAGTAACCTTAGGAATAAAATAGGTCAATCACAAAATAAACAGCACAACAGATAAAATAAAATGTTAATAATGTTAATATTGATGAATATGTGCCAACAGTGATCAACCAAAAAAGTGCTCAGTAAATTCTGTACATGCCATTAAATACAATCCAAACCAAATAAAACACAAGCACAGAAAAAGAAAGCAAACTTACATAAAACCCGAGGTGTCCTTTGTGTGCTTCAGGAAAGCACATCATGTCAACCCTGTAGGATGGATTGTCACCACCTAGACGTACTGGGGCAGCCTAGGATCAAGGCAGTTAGATGGATGTCAGCTTACCTCTGGGGGTAGGTCGTTTAGGTGGATGGCAGCTTATTTCTGTGATCAGGGTGTTTGGGCAAATGTCAGCTTGCCTCTGAGATCAGAGTGTTTAGGTGGAAGCGAGGTTACCTCAGGGGTCAGGGGGCTGGGTCAAAGGCAGCCTACCTCTGGGGTTAGGGCATTTGGGTGGATGTGAGCTTACCTGAGGCGCCTGCGTGTTTGGGTGGACAGCAGCTTGTCTGAGATCAGAGCATTTGGGTGGATGGCAGCCTACCTCTGGGGTTAGGACATTTGCGTGACTGTGAGCCAGGTCATTCTGGACCTGAGGGGTCTGCGTGTTTGGGTAGACCGCAGCTTGCCTCTGCGATCAGGGTGTTTGGGTACATGTCAGCTTACCTCTGGGGTCACAGCGTTTGTGTGTAGGGCAGCTTACTACAGCTAACTCTCAATTAGTTTAACTGAATTTATCCTAAAAAATAATATTCATCTCTATACCTGACACACAAAATACCGTGACTTATATATAATGTGGCATGTTGTAAATGCAACCAGTAATCAGAAGACATGTGAAGACACACAGAAGTGTGACATGTGCTGCACACCAGGGCAATTTCAGAATCCCAAATCAGATCTGTAGTTAACACCAAGCTATGGTAAACCAAGTGGCAACTATATACATGTATGGAAATCACACAACCCGAAAAACATATTAATACACAGGTATGTCTGACTCACTATCAAAAACGATGTAAACTTCTGTAGTAGATTAACAGACACAAAAAACCCAGAGGTACACCAACGAAAACACAGTTTTCCAACTAGCAAGTCGCAATTAACTTCTAAATTATCGAAACCCAGCTACATCGATAAGTACAAAAATTACCACGGAACATACATGTATTAGTTTAATAAAGTTTAAGCAGAAATTATCTAAATAAATCCGGCTTTAGTTTTGTTTGCCGGAGCTCGAACGCCGGACATGTCTTACTAAAAGGGCGCGAAGGGGGCAAAGTAACCATGACAACCGCCTGCGGCTGGCGCCACACAACGTCGTTGACCGCAGTCAGACTCTCGCGTGTTTATGTCTGACCGACTCGCGTCGCCATAATGAGATTTAGTCGTACTTACGTTAAAAAAAAGCTCTTACCAACCTCATTTCACTGTATCCTATGCACAGCAATTTATTTAGCTTTCAACAAACTTAATTTTACAGAACAGAATTTCGGTATTGCCTCATCATGAATATATGATAATAAAAAATTCATTAATTTTCTCTAGTCAACGCACTGAATTACGACGGCCAATATTATGTATTATTTTGACAATAATATAAGTAGATTATTCTTTTACTATATGTAAATTCCTTAATTATATTCCATTGCTACTTTACAAAAGCCTTCAGGAAGTTTGGTGTTTTCATGACAACTAACCAAGTGTCTAACCAGTGTTTACCTGAATAATACAGAAAATTAAATGACACTTGTTAAACTCACCTGGACGTACCTTTTACAGTCGTTTAAACCGTCATGAGCAATGCTGAAATCACTGTTGCAAACAGTTCAGCGCGTAACATTGTCATTATTTTTCATCCTTATTAAACAAGGGCACGTTTTTGTGTAGTCTGTGGTGAAATGCATTTTATATTTTCGTTTTTTGAGACACTCTCCCTCCGCCGTGACGCTCCATGGAACCAATACCTTCGGTTCTCTGGGAGTTAAATAAAGGCCCGCCCGCACTGAAATATGATTGGCTTATATGGCTAAGTAAACCAATCAGGTTTACAATCTAGCACTGGCTACATGAAGAGTCACACATATAGGGATCCACACATACGCACGTTCTCTCTTTCTCTCTATCCCTCTCTCTCTCGCTCATTCCTAGCTCATTTACTTGCTCATTCGTGTGTGCTACTGTCTCGCGTGCATGCTCTTGTTTGCTTGCTCTAGTTTCCAGGATATTTTTTTTTTAATTTAGGGGCATCAGGCTGTCAATATGCGGGAGACTTGGGATGTCTGGATAACTGCTTATTTGTACTATCATGATAACTGATCATTTCCAGGGAGCCGTAAATGTTTACACATATTTATTATTTTATAATATTTCATGTATATTTTCAACTTATTCACACCTTATTGTACCATGCGTCCATGCATACTTTACTGTAAAATCAGACAGATAAACATTTAGAAAAATAATCGATTCTACAACTTAACTTGCAGCTGTCCAATTACACATCCATATTTTATTGCTGCAGATAACTGAGGTAGGTGTGGTATATAACGCTGAAGGTTAGACGTATAGTACAATAACATATGTACAACATGTGGTCATTTCAGTCAGACAAACGTTTAAAGTGGAAAACGAGCTTTATATTTTACCGGCAATTTCCATAGCACGTCCATGGACACTGCCATCTATTGAACAAGTAGGGTTACTGAATCGTGAAATGTTTTTTTAGGACCACTAAAAGAGGATTATCAGTATGAAGGTTTATCAATAAAAATAATTTATTAAAATAAATATTACAGGACTCTCCCTGAAAATAAGGTGTTCTTAGCTTCCAAAGCCAAGGACACATTCTAGTGATTTTCCAGGAGAAAACAATCAATCAGCTCATGTTGAAGCTCACAAGGTGTGGAGAACAAGAAAGACAAGTAAGGGAGAAAGGCAAGGTGCAGAGCATACACAAGCAATGTAGCGGCACATCAGTTATAGTGTATGATTAAAAATACATCATTTCTCACAGTATCAATAGTGGCCCATTGCTCCTACTGTAGCCTCACACCTCCAGGGTTGTGGGTTCAATCTGCACCCCTGCTGTAATAAACAGTGAAATTATCACAGTAACACTGTTTATCAGTAAAATAGTACAATACTGTAGAAAGTAGGGCAATATTTATGAGAACCTTGCCGATAAAATGCTGCAATGCACTGTAATTCAGTACGTAAACTGCAAATAAATAAACTGTAGAATTTACTCAAATTAAATGATGTAATAATTTGCACTCGCTTTTTTGGGTTGAATTTAGTATACGCAATTCTAGGAAATATTTTAAATAAATCAAGTTAAAATCTGGGGTGGCATGGTGGTGCAGGAGTTTAGAATGGCATCACCGGTTCATCAGGTGTGGAGTTTGCATGTTCTCCCCATGTCGTTGGCACTGTTGCCTCGCACCACTGGGACCCGGGTTCGAGTCTCTGCCTGGGTCACATGTGTGTGGAGTTTGCATGTTCTCCCCATGTCGTCGTGGGGTTTCCTCCGGGTACTCTGGTTTCCCCCCACAGTCCAAAAACATGCTGAGGCTAATTGGAGTTGCTAAATTGTGTGAGTGGTGTGTGAGTGTGCCCTGCGATGGGCTGGCCCCCCATCCTGGGTTGCTCCCTGCCTCATGCCCATTGCTTCTGGGATAGGCTGCGGACCCCCCGCAACCCAGTAGGATAAGCGGTTTGGAAAATCGATGGATGGATGGATGGATGTTATTCCAAACAATAAGTAAAAAAAACACTTACCGTGTCAATTCTAGGGAAATTAGTTTCAGTAGTTTTGTGGTTGAGGTGACACTTCATCCAGTCCAGACGGTGGATAATTGCTAGGCAAAACATCAGGTCAGCAGGATCACCGCTTCGTTTCACAACTAACATTTTCCGGGCTCTAACATACCGGTCTCGCACTTGTTCCCACTTGTTTTTATGTAGCCCTACCTCTCGGCTCTGCTTCAAGTGGGCTCTGCCTGCAAGATTTCTGACAGAGGGGATAATCCAGATCTGGCAGGTTAAGAATAATATTGTGAAGTTGTTTACCAATCTCTACCTCAGTGCCCTCTCTAAGATGCCAAATAGTCTATCTGCTGGGGAAACCTCTGAATGCTTAGGTTCACCCATCCCTACTGCAGGCACAAGCAGACTGATGGGATGTGCCAGAGATGTGGTCAGAGCATGGCTGCATAGTAATGATACTGTCACTGCCACTGGAGATGTGGATGCAGTCCTTAGTGTCCTGAAGCAGCATTCTTATTTGACTGTGCATTCTGGGATGCCTCCAGCAGATTTTTGTTCAACCAAGTCAGATGCTAGGGAGGATCCTCTGGACTATTGGTTTAGGCTGAATAAGGCAGCAGATGATGCCAAAGGGTTTATTACATGAGATGTTAGGGCACTGCCATGTCTATTAGAAATTGCTCTGTAGGAATATCTTATTAATGCTTTTACATTTATCTGATGCTTTGATCCCTGCGATGGGCTGGCCCCCCATCCTGGGTTGTTCCCTGCCTCGTGCCCATTGCATCCGGGATAGGCTCCGGACCCCCCGCGACCCAGTAGGATGGATGGATGGATGCAACAAATACCAGTTACCATGTTCAGAAGGTCAAGTGCACTCACCCTACCCTTTGTTGGCATTAAGTGGATAACATTTGCTGGGTGATACTGTATGACCGGGGGAGGCGTTTGATGATGGGCATCTACTTTGATAATGCTTGGGTAATAGTACCATGTTTTGTTATTTAATATAAATACTTGACTGAACCAGCTTATGTATTTGGTCTTTAAGAAGTTTTTACTGTTGTCTGGTGTGCTGTCATATAACCTGTCTGACAGAAAGCTGTTTCTCCTCTCAGCACTAGGCGAATGGAAAAAGCCGTGAGCTGGGCTGATGACGAGTACTGGGCAGCCTGGGATAAATGGGATGAGGTGATCGAATGGGGAGATGAAGGATCTTCACCTAAAACACCTTCCTCCAACCAGGCTGGCACCAGTAATGGAGACATGGATGCTGGGGCGGTGAAGGAATATTATCAGAATAAAAAGAAAAAGTCAGACTTTAATCAGAAGTCAGAATTCAAACATATGTATTTCTGAGTTGGAGTCAGTCTGATATTAATTGAAACCACAAACTATGTAACACTATGTAAATGATTCTCACTGACTGAGCAACATTGAAATAATTTCTATAATCATGTTTACTATAAAGAGAAATGTTTCTGTGCAACAGGTCAGCAAAAGAAATGGGTGTGCAGAGGCCTAACAGTGAGGATACGTAAATACGGATGACAGTGAACAACAAACCCCACTTCTGCCAACCATAGTTACCCCATCAGTTTGGAGGGAATCAGTGGCTGAGGGGATGAGGAGATCCACTGGGCGGGAGGACCCATTCTCTGTGGCTGAGTACGAGATCCACCACTGGTCCGGAGTGAGATACTGGTCACGAGAGGCAAAGAAGACACCTGTAAATGAAAAATCCATTCTGGACCTTTGTAATGCCCTGCAGTCATTTACTCTCTCTTGGGGGGAAGGCTGACAGGATGTCCAACACCCAGAACCATATTTAAACCTTTAAAATTATAAAATAAGTTCAGTCTGATATTGTGTCAGCCAAATGGTGTCATCAATGTGCATCATAAATATAACACCTAGCTGATGGTGGACCTAAATTTTCCAAATAAACCAGGAATCATATGAATCATGTCAGTGCACTTTGTACTGAATTGCTTTGGTATAGTGATGTATGCAGGGTTTCATCTATTCCCTTACATAGTCATGTGTGACGTATTGCTGTAATGCAAATGTTTTTTTTTTTTTAAACTCCCCATTCATTTGTGTTCCTGCCACTCTATAGCTAAGTACAAACATTGAATGATAAAGGCATAGCGGAAACTCAATGAGCGCATTTGACCGAGATCCATGGATGGATGTCATCTTCTCCTGAACTGTGAGTGATAATGTCTCGGCCCCAAGATGCATTTTACCACAGATCCATTGCTTATAATTTTCTGAGCTTCCATTGTGAGTCAAGTGTCCTGGTCATAAGCTCAGGTCTGCCGGTTGCCCCACTGGCCAAATTCCCACGGCCCTGACTTTCTGAGCTGGATATCGTGGTTTTAAGTCCCATCTGGGGTGATTCTTTTTTTACTTTTCCCAGCTGCCTTCTGCTTTGTGATATAATAAATATTGCAATAAGTTTCATCTTCATTTTCAATTAATCAAACTGTATGAAAACTATATTTGCAGCAATTACAGCTTTGCAGTCCTTTGCCATTAGAGCTGTCCGTTTATGACAATATTAGGGGAAATTTCAATCCTGCTATTCCCAGAGGTGGGACTGGCTTGGTATTTTCTCTGACCTCATGGTGAAGCTGGTCTCACATGAGCTTGATAGGCTGGAGATGTGATGATTCTGTAGGCCAGTCAAGCAGGACAGTTCTCTGGATTCCTCATCTTTCACCAGTGTGCTTTGAATCAGCCTTGCTGCTTGATAGAAGTGCTGACCACAGGGAGTGGCATGAGTTTGTAAAACAGAGCGGTAACCTTGCTGGTTCATTGCACCTTGTACTCTGTGTAAATCACCCACCTTACCAGCACCAAAGCAGTCCCATACCGTTTTACTCCCTCTGCCATGCTAGACAGAAGCATGGCAGCTATTCTTTGAAGTTGTGCTTCTAAGGCCAGCATACAAGTTGTATTTTCCCTGTTGCAAAAAACACTGGTAGAGATGGCACAACGAGGCACTGAAGGTTTGAGCCTTTTTAACCATTGTATTGAAAACTGGTTCACTACGCGAAGACAGTGCACATGAGTGACATTTCGTGGTGAAAGTACCACTCCTGATTATATATATATACATGTATGAATGCATTTGACTATGTGTGTGTGTGTGTGTGTGTGTGTGTGTGTGTGTGTGTGTGTGTGTGTGTGTGTGTGCGTGCAAACTGACAGACTGGGAAAATGAATTCAGAAGTTTTGTTTTGCTAAAAGTAAGTTCATTTTTAGAGAAAATTAGTCACAAACGAAAACAAAAGAAACTGATGGATTTTTCTCTCTTTCCTATCAAGTGAAACATAATAAAAAGCAGACTTAGTTATTGAATTTATATAAAGAATAACAAACTATCTGCCATTCTTTACGGTCACTTTTGCCAAGTTTAATGCCCTTTCTTGTCAATGACCATCATGAGCCTGCAAGGTTCTAACAGGTCGAGATGCTCTTCAGCCAAATGGCTGCTTCAATATTAGTTTAAATACTCATGGCCATAGGTGGAAATTAGTGGGAGAACATTTTAAACTGAACTTGAGAAAACACTTTTACACAGCGTGTAGTTAGAGTATGGAACAGTCTTCCTGTTCATGTAGTGCAAGCTAAAACCCTGGGTTCCTTTAAATCAGAGCTAGATAAGATTTAAAAAATTCTGAGCTATTAGTTAAGTTCTCCCCAAACGTGCTTGATGAGCTGAATGGCCTCCTCTCGTTTGTAAATTTCTTATGCTCTTATTATTTTTCAGTCCAAACTTGGAATAATAGATATATTACCCACAGAAATCAGTCCCCGTACCATGAACGTTGGGTAGAGAAGAACATCTGGTCAGCTTTGCATCTATTGGACATCACAGGAAATGTTCTGTTTTTTGAAAACTTTTGTTTAAAACATAATACAGTTTATTAAAAAAGAGTTTGATATTGTTCTAAAATCTATTCCAGCTGCACATTTAATGTTGGTCAGGAACCTTTTAAACAATTCTCCCCTTCTCCTATTTCATAGCCTCCCTCCTCTCCAATACAATGGTATTATTTTATAAGTAGGGTAAATTCCTAAATGAAATTATTAGACATAATATTATTAGACGTTGCTTATGAACTATTTCGTCACCTTTCCAATAAAAATTCAAATCAACCAGTAAACACATTTGCACTAAATATATTTATTATCCAATACCCCCCAAAGTCAGAGTTACACTTTAAAGTATTCAATGCTATATATACCTGTAATTAATTTCTTCATGCTAAGTTTAACTTTGATAATAATACTTGCACCTTTTAAAATAATGACATAGAAACTTTGGACCACTTGTTCTTCTCTTGTTGCTTCTCAACAAGTACAAAATTTCATTTTTTGACTTCCTTTACTTGTAATGATATTATCTTTGGTGTTGTCCTAAATGATGATACGCTTTATCTTTTACTCAATAAAATTATATTGTTGGGAAAATCTATATTCATAAAACAAGTGTCATGCCCGGCTCGTCCACTCCTCCTGTGTGCCACGCCCCCTGATTACCCACGTGTTTTCTCCCGATTGTACCCAGCTGTGTCTAGTTAATTTGCTCAGTCCTGTGTATTTCAGTCCGTGTCTTACCTGAGTCCATTGTCTGTCATTGATGTTAGTTAGCGTTTCATGTCTCCTGCTCCCTGTTTATTTATTAAATCCCTGGTTTACCCTGACTTCCGCCTGTCCGCCTGCTTCCTGCCCGTTCGCCTCGCACGATCGCCGTTCCGTCCGGCTTTGAACATGACAACAAGATTCTTCAAAACTCCTCCAAACTTTTTT
>NW_026043466.1:0-39397 GCF_023856365.1 Brienomyrus brachyistius
AACCAAGAGGAGCCCGAGGGAGACCCAGCGGGCGACGGGAGGCAGCCGGAAGGGCTGCAGGCGGCCGGGAGGCCGGAGCCGGAGGTGCCGAGGAGATGGGGTGAGGGACAGACGCAGGGACGAAGGAGGGAGTCGGAGGGGAGACCAGGGAAGGGGACGAAGGAGCTGGAAGGGACCCTGGCGAGGGCAAGGAGAGAGGGGGAGCCGCAGCAGACGGCGACGTCCTCCGACACGCCAGAGCGGGAGGACCAGCAGGCGAATGAGGAGCCGCCGTCGGGGGGCCCGCAGGCAACCGATAAGACGCCGGAGGAGGGACCGAGGCAGGGCGACGAGGCCGCGGAGGGGGACCCGCAGACGACAGCCGACCCGGAGGGCCAGGACCCGCAGGCGCCGACCAAGCCCTAGCGCCGGCGAGGGAGGGCGAGCCAGGGGGCTGGGCGGGTGGGACCCCAGCCGTGCGTCTGTGTCCTCTCCCCTTATGGGACACAGACATAAGGACCCGTGGCCGGGGTCGGGCTCGTCGGGGTGAGGGTACCAGAGTCACAGGGGGAGAAGGGACTGGAGTGGGGCCAGGGACTGGAGCTGCAGGCTGCAGAGGGGGCGCCTGCCCGGGAGCTGCAGGCAGGGAAAGCGCCTCGGACGTGGGCGCGGTAGCTGCAGGCAGCGGAGACGGCTGCTCGGGCTCTGGGGCCGCAGGGGGCACTTATTTTATTATATAAAATAAGTGTCACACAACCGGGGTGACATGCCTTGCCTGCTTGTGGGATGAGGAAGACTCAGGGACTGGAAATGGGATTAAAACTGAAGATGTGCTCATTCCTTTGTGTATTTACAAATTTTCCTTCCGTCAGACATGAGGAGTTTGCTGCTATATTTGGCACTAATAGAGATTCTGATGCTGCTATTTTTATTGTCTATTAGTTTGTTATTATTTACAAGTTCTGTTGTGTTTTTGCATTTTTCTCTTCTGGTTAATTAACTGCTGTCTGATTGCTGTGAAGTATGAGTGTGGTGAGTAAGACTCAGGGACTGGAAGTGGGATTACAACTGAAGATAACATGCTTATTCCTTTTTGTATTGTTTACAAATTTCCTTCCGTCAAACATGAGGAGTTTGCTGCTATATTGTGCACTAACAGAGATTCTGATGCTGCTATTTTTATTGTTTATAAATGTGTTATTGTTTCCAAGTTGAGTATTCAATAAATGCTAAATTGAGAAATTTTGTGTATCGTTTGTTATTATTAGTGTGATATTTTACCATGCAAATAGAGGGGAAAACGTCCAATTATCGGCCAAAAAAAATCAGCAGCATATATCGGCCATCGCCTGACCCTGACTCCTAAATATCGGCATCGGCTATTGAAAAACCCATATCGGTCGACCTCTAGTAACAGTACATTCTGTCCAATTCATCCATCGAGTTAAGTCACACACCCACTTGAGGGGGCACTCCGGCAGACGTGAGGATGGGGATGTTCTTTCCGCTATAACATCCACTGCAGAAGTACATCTCGCTCCTGTTCACAGGGCTTACTTCAATGATGAAGCAGGGCTGGTTGTCTGGACAAGTGAAGTTGTCCTGCTGCTGGGTCTCGGTGCCGTTTTTCCACCTAAGCTTGAAGGTGGAAATGTGTTCCAACTTGGTCCCTGGGACTGCAGCATAGCCAAACATCGCGAGCAGCGTCGGCCACACCCACCACCAGAACCATCACACCGTCCTATACACATAAAGAAGAACTAAAACATAGAGTGTTGTGACAATCTATGCGTTAATGTTTGGCAGCATAGGTGATTCGTTAAAATTATACCGAAGAATGGAAAATGTGATATTTAGAATATTTTTTGCCATTTAGTAGCTAATTTAAGCACTTACCCAATGCCTCAATTTGTTTTAGGTCAGTAATGTCTGAGCCAAAAGAATGAATGTATGAATTTAATACAATTCACCCACTCCCACCCACACACAAATCTGAAATTCAATTTATTAAGACACTTCTTAAACATTAGTGCATTAACAAAAAAGGAAAATCTTAAGAGATTCAGTAGGATTTTCTATGTTAGACTTAAGTTAATAGTTCAATAGTTTTTATATATTTCAGTATACCAATTTGACTTTAATGTTGAAACAGATGCTAAAACATGGAATAATTTCATAACTAGAGAAACATGTTATTCACAAACACTAGCAAAGGTAGCTTATAGTTAAACTTACTTAAGTCAGCAAGTCAGGCTACAGTGTGTAAGAATTGTCGTAAACGATAATTTGTCTCAGTCTTACATGACAGAATAAGTAAACAGAAAATATAAAATGGCTGAAACAGCATCATTAACGCCAGCTACAGTAGAGGCGCAGAAAAGGTGTCATGACTGAAGTATTCCCAAACTTTGGAAGACCGCATGCGAGCCTTTTTTGCCGCGTGTTTCTCCAGAGGCTCCGGAGCTCCGCTGGTTGACGCAGCCAAGTTGGCTCATGTGCAGGGGGACAAGCGGCAAATTTCTTTTTTGCAGGGTGGTAGGTGATGTCTCATTAATATTTCTGAGAGAAGTGCTACATGATTGGCCAGTGCATGCCTTACAAAATGGTGCGGCACTGCATCCAAGCCTGCGGCACTCAGAGTCACAAATACAGTGGAAACCATTTGTAGTAATTACGTCTGTCTGGCTGATTTCCAACTAATTGATATTTGTATATTTATTACATGAATATAAGGTAATATAAGGTAATAGAAGAGGTATTTAATGGTTTTCCGTCTGAGGAATTTGCAAAAAACTGCAGTGCATGATGGGTCGGATCTAAAGGCTGCCTAACGTCCTCATCTGTAGGACGACTTACATCAAGACTAGGAAGGTGCATAATGTTCATGCCTGGTTGCGTTTGTTGGTCCAGAAAGTAATTCAATTTCGCCATGTAGGTTACGTTCTTAAAAACTGCTTGGAATATAGCCCGATTATATGCTGTGGGCCTTTTAATTTCTTTGTTTACCAGGTAGGCTACCTTCTTTAAACTGCGTTTTGTTAGACTACATATTTAGGGAGGTCTTTATAAATTTATTGTAGTCTTTATAAATATGTACATAGTTTAGCCTAACCCAGCCACTTAAGGGAGCAAGCCAGCTCAACTAGGTGTCGGTCCCAAGCCCGGATTAATGGGGAGGGTTGGCGTCAAGAAATAAAGAGACTGTATCTTCACTGCATGACTGATGTCAAAATGTGTGAAATATGTGGTTGTATAAATAAATTCATTAAAGTAGGTTAATGATTCTGTGCTGTCTAAATTGTATAGAAAATTTCTACATATAGCCAAACAAATCTCCTCCTGTTTGAAAAGGCATAGAAAAAGCAATTTAGCCACTAAAACTTTACAGTTTTTGTGAGGGACAGTCGAATTCTCTCGTTAAGTTTTTTGTGATCCTGCACCTACACTTTGCCGGCCCCAGGAGGATGGGCTCCCCCTTTGAGTTTGGTCCCTCCCAAGGTTTCTTCCTTCTTGGGAGTTTTTCCATGCTATCGGCGCCTATGGCTTACTCACTGGGGGCTTTGGGTGGGCATGATATAAAGCAAAGCATTTTCCCTTCCAGTTTCCTCCTCTGGTCCACATTGCAGGACCATCAGCCATCAGAAACAGCCCAGACAGTCTCCTTCAGCTTCTTTAGTGTCCTTGGAAGCCAAGGCAGTTTTAGATCTGAGAGGAGGTTTATCAGAAGGACACATATTACGTCGTTTGTCCTGAAATGTAACATGGGGAGGAAAAGTTAAGCGGTTTAGTCAGATTGGAGTCGTTTATTCAGCAGTGGCAGCGCCAGTGACTTAATGCTACAGGTGCTATAGGGGAGTGAGATTATTTAGAGCGGGTGCTTTAGCTTTTCAGCTTATGTAGATGCTGTATAGAAGCACACAGCACGATAAGCTACAGCATGGATAAAATATGATAAAATATGAAATTCTAACGTCTAGCTCACAGAGCCTCTATGTGTACTTTGAAGAAAAAATACACTACAAGTATGCTATAAAAACCGCAAAAATGTCTTACACAATATACAGATTTTACAGATAGTTAAAGAAAAAATGAAACCAATATTTTGGGGGTGCTGTGGGGGTACTATGGTCATTGGAGGAGGAGCTAGAGCCCCCCCCCCAAGCTTTTCCCTGGTGCTGCCACTGTTGTTCAGATTAAAAGTAACCTTGTCATTAATAAACAGTACTCTGATCAAATTTTTGCATGTACAAACACAATCAAAGTTTAACCACATGTTTAGACACAATTCACACACCTGTTACATTTCCATAATGCTAAGACTCTCTACACTTACTTCATCCACTTTCTTGTTTGGTACACAGTCAATTGATGGATGTGTAAGATTATTACCAGACCGTCTGCTGCAAACTCTACAGTTAATGAATGGCTGCAAAAACACACAGACACACAAAAACAGTATTTAAAGAGTGGTGGGCAATAAATACAGTGAGAGAAGGTGTAGTAAAGATATATCTAAAGATTTAAGGCAGAGCTGCTGGACTGCAGGGTTTAATGACACAGAACAATTTTAGAGGAAAGAGCTTCCAAAGCAGGGTCACCTTAAGGCTATATTATACAAAGCAAGTTCATCTAAAAGTATGAACAACAAATCCCGTTTAACTGAACACTGCTCTGTATTAAAATACTGTCCTCCGATCAAGCTAAGTGGTCCTGTAGTTCACTATTTAAAGAGGTAAATTTAAAGGGTAATTCACACTGCGCATCTACCCTGCTCTGACCAGATTTAATTGCCCTTTCACCACAAAACACCACACTGCCATTTAAGGCTGATTTCAACTGCCTGGTAATCCAGCCTTTAAGCCTGTAAACCTACTAAAATTTGAGAATAAGGTGATGGAACTGGCTGTTTGAGGCCACCTATCTATTTGTTACTTTATTGTTGGCTAACTTTCCTCCGCAGGGCATCAAAAAAGTTAACATGAACCTAAATTAATTTGCTAACTGATATGTCCAATGCTCACAGTCACAGTGACTCTTTACTCTTGTCCATGAAAATACAGTCAGCCCGATGGTCTGTTGCAGTTGACTTTGGACATTTTGTTGCTCTCAAGAGAATCTCAATGTCAATGTATTCACTGCTGATCTAAATCACATAAACACGTTATATACAAAATTGCCTACAACTGTTTTAAAGGCAATATAACAAACAATAATCACCCAAAAAATGGCAAACTGTCACAGACTTGACTGCAGCAGATTCAGAGAGAAACTGTGAGAAGGTAAAATTGACCAGGGCTGAGATATACAACCATCACTTTCATTGTGAAGAGACATTAAGCATCATATGCATTGAAATTAAAACATCAAAATCAATGTGATTCTCATTAGTTCAGCTTGCAGATGATGAAAGTTTCACACTTTTGTAAACACTTTCTCAGCAGTTACCTTCGGACGGCCCTGGATGTTATAGAAATTCATGTGCTGACGGGTTCCTTGATGAGCATTTTCGACTGCGAGTTTAATGGCCGTCTTGTAGAGTGCAGGGAGACTGTGGTAATCTTGCTGGGCCTCTGTGGAGATAAGCAGAGCTCCATAAGCCAAAACCAGAACCAGCAGGCGGGTCATCTTCCTCTCAGCTTTGAAGGGAGAAGCAGGACTGAGGACACTGATCTGTGGTCCCCTTATCCAGCACGTCCAGGGGCGTGTCCTTCACCCGAAACAAACAGACCTTTGAACAACATTGGAAAACTCTTCAGGATGAATCGAGGCAGGTGGTCAAGTGGGTTTATTGTTATTTCAGCAATATACACAGTACACAGTGAAAGGAAACATTGTTCCTCCTGGACCACGGTGCAAGACAAAGAAGAAAAACAGAAACAACACAAGATGACACAAGTGCGGGCAAGATAGAACTATACAGAGTGAAAGGAGCACAAACAGAGGGAGAAAGTGCAAGATAAACACAAGAGCAACAATACAATACTACAGGACAAGACAGCGCAGTCAAGAACACAGAGTGCAGCCAGAGCTAACCTGAATAGGGGCATCAAGGTTGCCAGGCAGGCAGAGAAACAGAAAATAGAGGTCTACTTCACATACAACAACCCACAGTGGGTGTGGCAGGGAATACAACACATTACAAACTTCAAAGGCAACAACACCGTCACTGTTAACAGCAACGCCCTTTTAGCAAAGGAGCTAAACAGCTTCTTTGCTCGTCTGGAGGAACACAGAGCAGACATAGCCACACTGCCCCCTCCCCCAATCTCCAGCACTCACAGACTCCCTCTGCAGGAACACCACGCGAGAAGGCACATTGCATCTCTAGGTGTGTGGAGTTTAAGACAAGGCAAGTGATGCTACGATAATATAATTCCTTGGTAAGACCCCACCTAGAATATTGTGTGCGGGTTTGGTTACCATACCTTAAGAAGGACATTGCTGCCTTGGAAAAGGTGCAACGTAGGGCAACGAGAATGATTCCTGGTCTTAGAGGAATGTCTAATGAGGAGAGGTTAGCTGAGCTGAATCTGTTTAGCCTCGAGCAAAGGAGACTAAGGGGGGACATAATCCAGGTGTTTAAGATTCTAACAGGTCTGGATGCTGTTCAGCCAAATGGCTATTTCAATGTTAGTTTAAATACCAGAACTCGTGGCCATAAGTGGAAATTAGCTGGAGAACATTTTAAAACGAATTTGATGAAGCATTTCTGTACACAGCGTGTAGTTAGAGTATGGAATAGTCTTCCTGTTATTGTAACACAAGCTAAAACCCTGGGTTCTTTTAAATCAGAGCTAGATAAGATTTTTGAGCTATTAGCTAAGTTCTCCTCAAAGGAGCTTGATGGGCCGAATGGCCTCCTCTCATTTGTAAATCTCTTTGGTTCTTATGAGTCAGCTTACAGAGATGAGGTCCAGAAACTGATAGGTTGGAGTTCAGCAAACAATTTGGCACTAAACAGCACAAAGACAAAGGAATCACTGACTTCAGGAAGGATGGAGGCGACACTGGCCTGCCTAGATGGATGGATGGATGTTTTTATTGACATTGTAAGTACAATGAGATTTAGTTTGGAACGCGCCAGCAGCTACACAGTATATTTACAATTATATAGATTGTGAGGCATAAAATAAGGTGTGAGTAATATAACATAACGACATAATATAAGTAATCATTAATTAATCATTACAGATGGTATGAGGTGTGAACCGCTAGGCTGCTATGGCATGTTTGGTATCAAACCGATGGAAAATCACTCCAGTTTCCAAATCTGGTCAGTGGTTACCACGAAAGTGAATATATCAAAAGTTACACCAGCCTAACGAAAATCATCAATACAAGGGAAATCACTCTGGTCATAAATCTCAAAAGGACTGATACAGACCCCCTTCCGAAAGCCCGCCAAATGGATGGTCAGCCATTGGTCCAGGAGTCGAATTCCTGGTCACTCCTATTCACGAACTTTACACTATAAAACCTGGCACCTCAGAACAAAGCCAGGAGAGGAGAAACAGAAGGGAGGAGAAAACAAAAGACCATCAGCACGAAGAGAGGCAGAGAACATCAGCCCAAGAGAAGAGAAGCCCACAAGAAGCCCTCCTGAAGCCTATCAGTGAAGACCCAGCTGGACAGAGAACTGCAACCAAGCCCAAGCTTCACCAGGAGAGGGAATCAGAGGGGCTCCACTCCAACAACCGCTGCAAACACCGCGCCTCCCTGAGTGCCATCACCCATCAGCTCATCAGCCTCCGCAACCAACTGCCAAGACCCCCCCCCCCCACTCTGCAACCAAGTAAACAAACTTCCTTTCATTTATAACAACCTAAACTCCTATTCACCTGCTATATTACTTTAGGACAGTATTTCCACAAATTGCTTGCTTTGCAGAACAGTATTTTCCCTTTTAAGGTTACTCATTTTAAATCTGGTCATTGCATTTTCATGATTACATTGTTTGTGTCCACTCCGTTATTTCGTGTTTATTGTTTGTTAGGTGTAATGTCTGTCTTATGTTAGTTATAGGAATAAATGCATGTCTTTTACACAACTTCAGCCTCCGTTCATTGAGTGCTCACAAGAATCCCTGCCTGTGCGATCTACGCTCTGAAACCTCAAATTCGCCTGAAATATCGCGAGACTCTCTCTCATTGGCCGTGAGGGGAGCTTCGCTACCGATCGTTTACATTACCTGGTGACGCAGCTCGTTGGACAAGCCTTCTATTCTAACCCAGGTTATTACGTGATACTGGTTATTAATGAGTTCCATTTAAGTCACACATTAACAGACTCACGGTGTTTCGCAATTGAGTTTGAGCCGACCATTCAGCATAAAAATTGGTTAATAATCACAAGGCACAAGGTTTAAACTTATTCTGAGCACACAATTTAAACTTTTTATGACCGAACGTGCAGTGAAGAAGCGCTACTGTGAACTGGTTGCAAAAGTCGCACTCATGGCAATCTGAAGGCATTTAAGCGGGATCATATGGGCTTATTATAGTTATTTTTATTTCTATTATTAGTAGTTATATTATTTTGTTTTATTTTCGGTGATTTCATTGTAGTTCTTTCGTATTAAACTGCAGTAAACTTTAACCCTATGTCTGACGAGATTCTCAGATGTAGCGCTTTGTTTCCAGGTTCAATTCGGACGAGTGTCTCCGTTTCTATATATCCTGGGAGAGATCTCTCTATTAGCGAACGGGAATACTTGTTATGAGGTTCTAACCTAAATTATGTTGCGCTTGGACATAAGACCGATAGCTTAGTTACCTATCAGGATCATACTCGTATGTGTGTGCCTGCTTTAGACAAAGCAAGTTTAACACAACTTTGCGCTGTGAGCCAAGTGTGTGTCATTTAGAAATTGGGAGTCTCCTGTGCTTGAGACCCACCGTGGTTAAGCACCATTTGCGACGAGATATAGTGCACTCACAATTTAAATCTGTCGCCGTAACGCGTGCGCCGTCTCGCTTCAGTAATTGTTTTAAGGGGTTTTATACTGTGCAAGGCACAGAAGAAGGCCACAAGCAGCATGCGCATGCATTAAATGTGTGTGTCACTCATCTAGCGTCGGCAACCGCCTAGCTATATCTTTGGTTACCTCTAGTGGTCAGGCATAGAACTACCACTCCATTTCGAAATTGCGCCTCTAGTGGCCAGGCATAGAACTACCACTCAATTTCGATATTGCGCCTCTAGTGGCCAGGCATAGAACTACCACTCCATTTTGATTTTGCGCCCCCGGTGGTCAGGCATAGAACTACCACTCCATTTCGATATTGCGCCCCCGGTGGTCAGGCATAGAACTACCACTCCAGTTCGAAATTGCGCCTCTAGTGGTCAGGCATATAACTACCACTCCATTTCGAAATCGCGCCTCTAGTGGTCAGGCATAGAACTACCACTCCATTTCGAAATTGGGCTTCTAGTGGTCAGGCATAGAACTACCACTCAATTTTGAAATTGCGCTTCTAGTGGCAAGCCATAGAAGTACTACTCCATTTCGAAATCGCGCCTCTAGTGGTCAGGCATAGAACTACCACTCCATTTCGATATTGCGCCCCCGGTGGTCAGGCATAGAACTACCACTCCATTTCGAAATTGCGCTTCTAGTGGTCAGGCATAGAACTACCACTCAATTTTGAAATTGCGCTTCTAGTGACAAGCCATAGAACTACTACTCCATTTCGAAATCGCGCCTCTAGTGGTCAGGCATAGAACTACTATTCCATTTCGTAATCGTGCCTCTAGTGGTCAGGCATAGAACTACCACTCCATTTCGAAATTGCGCTCCCGGTGGTCAGGCATAGAACTACCACTCCATTTCGATATTGCGCCCCCGGTGGTCAGGCATAGAAGTACCACTCCATTTCGATATTGCGCCCCCGGTGGTCAGGCATAGAACTACCACTCCAGTTCGAAATTGCGCCTCCAGTGGTCAGGCATAGAACTACCACTCCATTTCAAAATCGCGCCTCCATTGGTCAGGCATAGAACTACAACTCCATTTCGATATTGCGCCCCCGGTGGTCAGGCATAGAACTACCACTCCATTTCGAAATTGCGCTTCTAGTGGTCAGGCATAGAACTACCACTCAATTTTGAAATTGCGCTTCTAGTGGCAAGCCATAGCAGTGCCACTCCATTGAAATTGCACCTCTAGTGGTCCGCCATAGTAGGTTAACAACATCTGAGTTGGGTCTCTGGTGGTCAACTGCGGTGATACAACACGCATAATTGGACACACAGGTTCTTGCCTGAAAGCAGGAATCAACTTCACGGACTAAATCAGTTTGATCACAATACATTAACATCCAATTAGGTTATTGTTGCATAACTAATTGATGTTTACAATTGAATAAGAAACACAATTCATTTGGTTTGATTCCCGTTTAACCTTTTTGATTTATTTTAGGTTTTATTTCACCTTATGCTTTCATTCATTCCCTCTCCCCCAACAAGGGGACTTGCATAGAAGTTCAACCACTATTAACAACAGTAAACCAGTTACGTACACAATCCCATCAGGAAGTCGTTTGGATGTGATCAGTTGAGCCCTTCGGGTGCTGGGTGCTTACCATTCGCTCTCTGTTGGTTGAGCTTGTCTGTGGCTCTGCTGTCACTGCTTGTGATCGTACAGTTTGTCAGAACCGAAGGGGAGTTCTCAGCAATTGGATGCCCAAAAGCGTGTCAGCCCGGCTACACCCACTGACTCATTACGGGCAAGGCTGACAGGTACCTCAGGCGGTCATTACAACTTTTGAGCAGGACTTCGTTTAGGGTGAGTTCTGAGAACGGCCCTAGCTTGGACTCTCACTAGGGTGGGTGATACCTGAAGGCAATTTTGCCAGCCGATAAGCTGAGCTCCACCTGGGTTGTCTCAGTTGTGCATACAGAATACGCCCTTCCAAGTTAACATTGCTGGGGATCGGGGGAGTGGAAGCCGGACTCAGGCTTGCTTGGCTGGGAGAATGATTCCTGGTCTTAGAGGAATGTTTAATGAGGAGAGGTTAGCTGAGCTGAATCTGTTTAGCCTCGAGCAAAGGAGACTAAGGGGGGACATAATCCAGGTGTTAAATCTGGTCATTGCATTACATTTTTTTTGTATCCACTCCTTTATTTCGTGTTTATTGTTTGTTAGGTGTAATGTCTGTCTTATGTTAGTTATATCCATCCATCCATTTTCCAAACTGCTTATCCTACTGGGTCGCGGGTGGTCCGGAACCTATCCCGGAATGTGGAATGGGCACGAGGCAGGGAACAATCCAGGATGGGGGGCAGCCCATCACAGGGCACACTCACACACAAATCGTGATTATATTATTGCACTATACTATATAAATAAAAAGTAAACTTAATACCAGTTGTGGTAATAAAGTGCACAGAGAGTAAGAGAGAGTAGGGTTTCACATAAACGTATGTTCATTAGCATTTAGTATTCTGATGGCTTTGGGGTTAGAAGCTCTTATTAAATCTGGTTGTTCTGCAATGCATACTGCGGTAACGTTTACCAGAGGGCAGAAGTTCAAACATCTCATGTGCTGGGTGCGTGGGATCTTTTTTAAATATAATTATGCATATGTAGAACTAGGGATATGATCCTGTTAAGTATGATAGTTCTGTCTCATTATTGCAGGATCGACATCCATAGTAACTGTGGTGATCTATCCATTTGTGTGCATGTCTGTGTGTGTGTGTGCGAGCGGGTATACCTATCCTACCCCATAGCGTGATAAATACCTGTTTTTTTTTTCCCTTATGGGGACCACGAAACTGAAAACCAGGAAAACTCTATTTTATAAAAATCTGTGACTGCTGTGGAAAAACTAAAAATGCAAAACCTCTTTTATTTTGCTTGGTTACTTATGGTTATGGTTAGGGCAGGGTGGGGGTTAAGATTGTCATAGTTAGCGTTAGCATTTATCCAATAGAAGTCAATGAGCGGGCCCCATAAGGATAGGTATACCCTATGTGTGTGCATGTGTGTGTTTGTCCCATATTGCCTGGGCTTCAGGATACCTCATAACCCGGAACTTCATCAGAAGTAGTTAGAAAATTGATGAATGGATGGATGGATGGATGGATGGATGGATGGATGGATGGACAGATCAATAAAAGTACAGAACATCCATTTTACAAAGAACCATCAACACTAAATGTATGCACTGGTCATGCTCCTGGAAATTAAACTTTTCTGAAAAGCAGCATGTTCATAAATTAGCTGCTGTTATACCTTGGGGGAACAAATGCAGATGAAATTGTAAAACAAACTGCAGTGGCAAAACAGTTCTGGCTGCCTGTGCTGCCCTGCCTGCCCGCCCTCCTGCCCATTACGTCCTGCCTGTGCCACCCTCCTGCCTGCCCTCCTGCCTGTTTACGTCTTTCCTGTGTGCCCTGCTGCCAGTTATTCTGTATTTACATCCGGACTTAACTAATTGAACCATATAAACCATATAAATCAGGACTTTGTTAACCTGACTTCTGCCCTGTGGAGGATGGGCTCCCCCTTTCACTCTGGTTCCTCCAAAGGTTTCTTACTATGACTGAGTTTATCCTTGCCAATGTCGCTTTCTAATTTTTCAGGCTAGATCTTGCTCACTGGGACAATTGGGCAGGGACAAAGTAAAGTGCTTTGAGACAATGTAAGGCTATGAAAATGTACTATACAAAATAAAGTGAATTGACTTGAGTAATGTGGCACAAAGCAACCCTTCTTTGCCACAGGAAATGTCTGGTGCAATTTCTTTTTTAATTGTACATGTCAATTGCATAATACCCTAAACTAATTCATTATTATTTCTATTATTATCATCATCATCAGTATTTCATTAGTATTCCATGGTATTTAGATTTTTCAGGAATCAGTGTGTGTACTGTATACTTTTTAATTTATTTGCACTATGTGTAGTGTCTCTGCAGCTGTATATACTTGCTGCATTATGCACAAGAACTTCCCTCAGGCATCAGTATAGTTAATCAAATGTAATATTTCTTGCTTGTTTATTAAGTTGTTTTAGGTATTTTGTGTGTTCCACTTAATTTAGTGTAATTAGTCCTAGTTGACTCAGGTTTAGTTAGATTTTTCCTTCTGTTGTTCCTCTGCATCATGCTACTGTCATAAAATTTCAATGTCTTACCTAACTTAAGAGTTTTGTGCATTGTGTTTTGGAGAGAAAGAAATCATTACTTTTTTTCTTTAGATTCATCCACTGATTCTATCACCTATGACACATTCCCCCTGAATATTTGTTTGTTTATTTATGTATTTGCTTGGGGGATGGAATTAACAAACAGAAATAACTGAATGAATCAGGGTAGTGAAAAACATTTATAAACTTATCATTTTGGTATTGGTACGATCCTGTTCTGGTTAGTTAGCCGAGGGAGTAAATCATCCGGAGTTTCATCTCTCAATCTCCTCCTACACCCACTCAGCATCACAGTATGGACTCCCCAATGCAACTGATCTGCACGTATTTGGAGGAAATTGAAGCCCCCATAGGAAAAACTCAAAGCCTACAGACATATGCACAAAACCAGGGGACATGCTCAGTTCTGCAGGCCTGGAAGTGTGAGAGAAGGCTATTTATTGAGTTTCCCCTCTGCCCCTGGTAAAGATGAAACATGCACAAGTCATTAAACACACATATACTTACATGAAAGTCTGACTGATACTGGAGCTTCCAGTGCCCGTAAACCAGGTACTGGGGTACTCCATTTCCTTCTTGATAATTAGCGCCATTGAAAAAAAAAACGGTGCCTTTCCTAATATTAACTGACTCTCAGACAAATGTACTGCTTGAAGACCCTGCCACTATTCGCATTTTCCAGCAGGAGTCACAAATCTTCATTGCATTCAGTTTATTCTCAGATGAGCTCATGCATGTTTCTATGTGCATCTTTACACTTAAACAAATACAGCTAACCTCTGTTGTTATATTCCATATATATTTGTCGTGACTGGCCTTTTTTCTCAAATGATGGATTTCTGAAACTAAAACTGACAGTATTCTAAAATATTTATATTGCCACATCATCGACACATGTTCTAATATGACATAGCATTCCCCTGGACCATAGTGCGACTTAGAGACAAGATATAACATGCCCTTCACGGTAAAACACTAGATAGGTGCAACACTTAATGTCAACGTTGTCAATGTCAATGTTGACTTAATGTCAACGTTAAATTCATGGATTCGCAAATTAAGTAACACGGTTACAGTACAAAAACGAGCAGAGCTGTGTATGGCATGACTATCTCGCGGCGGCGACAAAATATGCTTATCCTTCTAATTATTCAGAAGAAAATATATTTGCAAGCACAGCCGTTCACGGCTTCCGTACAAAAAGCTGTCACTACGCTACAGGAAGAATACACGACCAATATAGGATTTACACAAGTCTGCTTCTTTTGTTTTATTTAGTAACAACTTTCACAAAAATTGACAGCAATACTGCTAAAAGTGCAGATCTGTTGCCAAATTAAATAAACAAAGAAATTAATCATAAAAATATTCAAAGTATATACAGCCAGGGGCGCCGCTAGCAATTTTGGGCCCTATGACAAAATATGAGGTTGGGCCCCCCTACCACACCCATTCAGATCTCTGGGGGCCCCTAAAGGGCGTGGGCCCTTAGAATTGTCCCAACTTTCCCCCCCTTAGCGGCGCCCCTGTATACAGCTAACCATTTCCAATCGAAAAGTACATACAAGTCTCCAATATAAGTTATACAATGGAGCGCAGATAAAACTTTTAAATAGTAATTAACCAAACTATATAAAGAATACAAGTTTGAATACAGGTAATTTGTATAAATTTTACTGTGTTCAGACTGAAAAATCAGCACCAGCCTTACACACATTGCAGTTCTGCTTTTT
Organism: Brienomyrus brachyistius; assembly: GCF_023856365.1. Taxonomy (NCBI): domain Eukaryota; kingdom Metazoa; phylum Chordata; class Actinopteri; order Osteoglossiformes; family Mormyridae; genus Brienomyrus; species Brienomyrus brachyistius. The sequence continues at coordinate 14,864 of NW_026043466.1, forward strand.
TCTTCTTTTAGCATAATTACCCGTTTCACGTTCACGAGGCAGAAGATCCCTGCAAATGTGAAAATTCACAAGTAACAGGCACCATTAACCTCAAGCCATAACAGTCTGCTAGCCTGAACAATAGCAAACTCTATGTATTACCAATTATTACGCAGGTTGTCACTTTATCAAATCATGACTGTTACTAAGAAGTGGGAGTGAAACGCGTGTCACGAGATCTCGCGATATTACAACATGACGAGATTTCTCGTTGGAGCGAAAAGCCGTTTCACGAATGCGCTGCAAATGAGCTGCTGTAAATATGTCGGCATCTGACTAAATTACTATAGTAGATACCCCAGACACTTTTGAATCTTTTGTGTGTCAGCATTTCGGGTGCCCGGCGGAAAATATAAATGGCGAAAGGGAGACAGACAAAACACGAACCATCTGTAAGGACTGTAGAAAGCTAATGCCGCACACAGCGGCTAATGCTACTACTAACTACTATGCAAAGCCATTTGCAGCACCATCATAGCTCTTTATTTAAATTCACTGCACCGGTGAAGAAAACATTTTTTAAAAAATGTTATGTTTATTATTGGGTGCTTTCCACTTCATGCACCCACATACAGCGCTAGCTTAAAGCAATGCATTCTGGTCCTGACGCAATGCATCATGGTTATATTTTTTATCGCCCGTTGCATTACGTCACCATGTCACATGGTACCAAAACTCCGCGAGAGCAAGACACATCAGGCAGCACCTCTTAGCAGGCTGCACAGGCTGGATCCGCCTCCATTACGACACAACTTTGCCCTTATTGGCTTAAGATTTTAGTTACATACATGACGTTTGTATATCTGCTATTTCTCCCGAGAAGCAGGTAAAGCGGTAACTGCTTTTCAATTAATTTACTTGGTAAAATTAAATTTAAATAAATGATATGAATATTGTAATAGTACTCGTGAGCTTTGTTTGTTGTTAGTTACTGTAATGTTGCGCTGCTTTATTTGTTTAATCGTCTTGTCTGTGAAGACATTCAAGTTAATCAAATAAGAACTGCACTGTACACTGTACATGACCATAAAAACTTTGAATCCTTGAAATAAATGTTTTTGATCTTTTCCTTGGCAGTTATCTTTTTACACAGGGCCTCTATGTACACAATAGTTATTTTTTTCACGACTAACAGTATGCATCAGGAGTTGGTTATTGTAAAAGAAGTAATGTGCATGCAGGTGATATTTGTATAGATTTATATTTACCCCTAGGTGATAAGTTTGACAGTCATTTCTTTTACCGTTTGGCCTCTCGGTTGAACATAATAGTGGCGCGAGCAGCTCCACTTGGTTTTTTAAAAATACTCAGCCATGAACTTTTGGTGAACTCAGGTGAATCCCTTCCTTCAGTAGTAAACCTTGGTAGTTTCAGCCGTTTACACATTGTCTCACTAAAAGGTTGATAATATATTTGTCCTTTTACATAGTGATAAAATATACGCGATAAAAATGTGAATATTCATAGATTCAGGACTAACAAAGTAGCTAACAGAAACTCAGACTAACAAAAGGTGCAAATACATACTCAGTTGGTTCCATTGTGTTGATTACATTATAATGTTTACATTGTAATGATTATATCATGGATATTTGGCATACTTTTTATAAAATCGTAATTCTTATATTCTGCGTTATATAGTGCTAAATAATATTCCATAGATGGATGGACTTTATTAATCCCCGTGGGGAAATTGTGTTTTTTATGTCTCCCTCAACTTACTCTTTGTGGAGTAAGTTGTCCGCGAAGTGCAGCTACCTGTTGGGGCGCCCAGGGAGCTGGGGGTTAAGGGCCTTGCTCAAGGACCCACAGACGTGCTGAGGCTGGGTTAGTTTCAACTGGTGACCTCATTACAGGCACAAGGACTGACCCCTGCCCCCCAACTGTGTATGAGTAGCATTTATGCTGTTTCTTGAGTGTGAGCTAGTACATAAACCAGCTAGTGCTCACCATTGCAAAAATACTCTAGCTTTCTGTCATACACATTTTTTTATTTTCTTACATTGTCCGTTTTTGTTCATAGTCTGTAATATTCTGAATAACGACAATGTAGAGGAAAAACAGATTAAATTCTCCTTGTTTGTAATTTCCCCATGTAATCCACTGCCTTGTGGTAAGAGGTGCAAAAGTCAGACGCGTTGAATGATGAGGATACGATATTGAGTTTAGTTCTTGAGAGGATTTATTCATATGATATTTTAACACACAGTACTTTGAACTGGTTTGTTTGGCGCAAAAGGGCCGATATGCAGACACCATCACACATGGCAAATACGGTCAATGACTGTTTCACTTTGCACCTTCAGCCCTGAGCCGCGTAATCTCAGCACCTTTAATAACAACCATTGCTGCCTCCTACAGGTGGGAATACACTTAGACAATAGTAAATATCACTAAGGCAGGCAAGTACCTCTCGTTTCAAGTGTTGCAATACTATATAACATTATATTATAAACAATAAATACGAATAAATAAAAACATTAAACAAATAAACATAATCAATAATATTCATGAATAATTATGCTTAATATACAAATAAAAGAATAGCTCCTGCAGATGATTTCAGATAACTACTGGAACAATGAGTTCTGGAGGGGAGCAAGCTCTGTTACATGCTATAGAAATGTTGATCTGATTCCTTTCATTATCAGATTGTTACCACTGTTAAAAACCACAGATATTGTATTCTGATTGTATGCATTTCCTTATTAGGGCATGTCAGTTACTTCTGTTAAAAAATCCGTTTATTCTGACGTCGTAAATTTCCTGATCAGAGTTTACCCTCTTTAAAGTGATGGAGGTCCACTTGTGCCAAAGATACATCGATATGCATATGAGATTTCGTTTGTGCCAAAAATATGTAAATAGCACACAGTCCATGTCGACTGAGCATGTGACAAAGAATTTTTCTGTGACAATTCTATTTTGTCAATGAGTTTGTCTGTGGAGCCCCTGAAGGGACCTAATGGTGTCCGCTAATTAGATACCCAGAAATAAACTGTGTGGCTCCTGCCCAAGCATTGCTGCCCAAACAGCAGCTTCCTCCTTATGCCACCGAGGGAGGAGTAGCCAGTGGTTCCCCTGCCCCTTCCCCTCTCCCCCCTGCAGACGAGGATCATAACCATTCAGCACCCGACTCTACCTCCTTCTCGGTGAAGAAGTGCCGTGGCGAAACGCTCAGGCAGCAGGACGAGGTAGCAGAAATTCTTGCCCCTATGTTGGTATGTCCAAATCCTCAAGGGGGAGATAAGGTTTGCTCATCTGACACTGTAGATGAAGGAGTTGAACATAAGAACATAAGAACTATACAAACGAGACGAGGCCATTCGGCCCATCAAGCTCGCTTGGGGAGAACTAAACTAATAGCTCAGAGTCGTTAAAATCTTATCTAGCTCTGATTTAAAGGAACCCAAGGATTCAGCTTGCACTACATTATCAGGAAGACTATTCCATACTCTACACGCTGCGTAAAGAAGTGCTTCCTTAAATCCAGCTTGAAATGTTCTCCCGCTAATTTCCACCTATGGCCACGAGTTCGTGTATTTAAACTAATGCTGAAGTAACTATTTGGTTGAACAGCATCCAAACCTGTTAGAATCTTATATACCTGGATCATGTCCCCCCTCAATCTCCTTTGCTTGAGACTGAACAGATTTAGCTCAAGTAACCGTTCCTCGTATGACATTCCTCTAAGACCAGGAATCATTTTTGTGGCCCTACGCTGCACCTTTTCTAAGGCCACAATGTCCTTTTTAAGATATGGTGACCAAACCTGCACACAATATTCTAGGTGAGGTCTCACCAAGGAATTGTATAATCTTAGCATTACCTCCCTTGACTTAAACTCCACACACCTGGAGATATACCCCAACATCCTATTGGCCTTTTTTATTGCTTCCCCACACTGGCGAGAATGGGACATGGAAGCATCAACATACACACCAAGGTCTTTCTCATGATCAGCTACCTTTATTTCAGTGACACCCATGAAATACCTGTACTTTATATTTCTGCTCCCTAGATGGAGTACCTTATATTTATCGACGTTAAATTTCATCTGCCAGGTATCGGCCCAGTCACTAATTAAATCAAGATCCCGCTGTAGCTGCTGAGCCACTAATTCAGTATCTGCTACACCACCCACCTTGGTGTCATCTGCAAATTTCACCAGTTTACTGTATATATTGGTATCCATATCATTTATGTAAATTAGGAACAATAGTGGTCCTAAAATCGAACCCTGCGGTACCCCACTATGAACGCAAGCCCACTGTGAGTTGAAGGACATTGCCAGTGACCTGCTGGACCCCAGGCAGAACAGGCCTCACCATGCGACAGCCCTTCAGAGACTGGTCCTCCTGCGCATGGACTGGGGCATGATGCATCAGTTTAAACAGGAGCCTGGTAAATCCTGCGAGTGCTACACCAAGCGACTGATGGCAGCATTCTCCAACTACAGTGGGATGGACTCCACAACGGACCGAGAGTGTATGTGATGTAAAATACACTAAGATAGGTAAAAACTCTTTTGTGGACTAAGTAAAACAAACATTTTATGTTCTAGTTTTCTTAAAACTACTGAAACAAATAATTGGCTACACTGCAGTTCCGCTGTTTTGTTTGGCACCCCTGCATGTCGTGCATTGTGTGGAAAAAACCTGAAGGCTGAGGAATGTTACGTAACACAGCTAGAATGTAAAAACTCTCTCTGGTGTAATTCACTGCATAAAACCAATGGTGTTAAGTGTGATGTCTTCTTCATAACACTCCCTGATGTTTGTGTCCGTGACCATGAGATAGGGTGGGCTGCTTTTCTTCCTTCCTTTGACTAGTATTCCTCCTAAATTGTTCATCTGTATTTGCTGCATTGGTACTTGATGTGCGTGTGCCTTGTGTCACGATCGCCATTTAACGGGAGCGGCGGACGGGCAGGAAACAGGCAAGGCAGGCAGGATACGGGGATTTATTAGGAACACGGGGTGCAGGAAACATCTCACGCAGACGGACTTCAATGACGGACACTGAACTCTAGTAAGACATGAACTCAAATAGACAGGACTGATTGAAAATAATCGGACACAGCTGGGTACGATCAGGGAAGCACACGTGGATAATCAGGGGGCGTGGCACACACGGTGGTCAGACTGTCCGGGACCTCCTCGGGGACTAGGGCAGGAAAGTCTGGAGCTGGGTCAGGGACAGGAGTGGGGCCAGGAACAAGAGCCCCAGGGGGCACAGTCATTTGAGGCGGAGGGAGCGCCTCGGGCGTGGGCTCTGGGGCCGCAGGGGGCAGCGGAGGCGGCTGCTCAGGAGCTACGGGCAAAGCAGGCGGCGGCTGCTCGGGCTCTGGGGCCGCAGGGGGCAGCGGAGGCGGCTGCTCGGGCTGCGCAGGAGCTATGGGCGACGAAGGCAACTGCTCAGACGCTGTAGCAGGAACCCAGGACTTTATGCTCAGCCCACTGCTGTTAACTCCGATGACTCACAACTGAGCAGCAATGCACATTTCGAATTCCATCATCAACATCAGGCAGATGACAAGACTGTTGTGGGTCTCATCAATAAAAACGGTGACTCAGCATACAAAGAGGAAGTGTGATGACTATCGGACTGCTGCAGAGCCAACAACCTGTCTCTGAATGTTGACCAAAGAGATGGTTGTTGACGTTAGAAGAACACAAAACACAGAGTGACCACTCTCTGCTGCACATCGATGGCTCATCTGTGGAGATCGTAGAGAGTACCAGATTCCTTGTTGTCCATCTGGCGGAGAATCTCACCAGGTCCTTCAACATCAGCTCCATAGTAAGGAAAGCACAGCAGCACCTCTACTCTCCACGGAAGCTCAGAAAAGCCCATCTCCCATTCTCACACTCTATTGGGGAACTGTTGAAAGCACCCTGAGCAGCTGCATCACGGTCTGCTTTGAGAACTGTGTCGCCTCAGATCACAAGTCCCTACAACAGATAGTGATGACAGGTGAGAAAATCATTGGGAGTATCGTGTTAGAGAAATATGTACTTTTTTTATCATCATTTTGCTAGACGCTTAGAAACAACACCCTGCCGCAGCTTGATCTTAACACTAGATTTACCGAGTTTTTATTCTCTGCTGAGAGTCCCAAGGTGTTTGTCACCCCTGCTGTGATTTTCGCAGGTCTTCAGCCCCATCCTCCTCCTGCTTTTGTTGTGCAAACACACCCATTACCTGTGAGGCCTGGCGCATTTGCATTTTTTACTCAGAGTAGCTCAAATCCAAGGCAGGCTAAACCTCTGTGTGTGACATGGAAACCTTCACAAAAGTCTGCCATATCTATACCAAATATCCCACACGCTGACTGACCTGCAAATATGAAAGACACACATTCACAAAATATATGGAAACACAAGTCTGTGTTATTTATAAAACAAATTGAGTGAAAATAGAATGAAAAGTTGCTAATAGAATGAAATGAATAAAATGAAAACATGCTAACACTTCAGTCTCCAATGCATGTTTGTATATAAATGTCATAAGCTGAGTGAAGTCATGGTCCATGGTTTTTGGCATGCTCATACACATACAGAATAAAATGTCATTTCATTTTCATTGGCCATCACTGAATTATAACACCAAAAGTGAATTTTGTTTTTGTGTGATCTCTCCAGCTTTGCATGTTTGGCTGTTCACGTTAAAATTGATGTATCCGTGCCTCAGTTCCAGGTTCATCTCTTCGTCATCTTTCTGCCTTTTGTCTCAGTGGTTACTGTCCCACACAGTCTGTCTATCTTTCAAAGTCTGTGTTTGCAGCGTTTGAAAACCCAGTGACCATCATCCCTGTATTTGGCAATGGAGTTCCTTGGCTAGAAGAATCGGAAACAATCTTCTTTTTCCTTTCCACCCTGTAGATGCTTTGTACAGAACGTAGGCATTCACGGCCACCAAGTCCAGCATGTTGTAAAACACAGCTACTGGCCACTTGCTTGTTGCTGCTCGTACTGAATACATGCGCGCCATTCTAAACACTGACGTGGAGAATTCCTCTCCCTGTGCAGTGTCCTTTGCCAATGGAGGAAGTTCACGGCAAACGTTATTCACCATGCCCAGTAAAGTGAAGCAGTCTGTGTGACAGTGACAGTGAGGTGAAGAAATTGTCCATTGTGACATTTCTCCCGTCATCCAGAAATGACTCCATCAGACTCATGACCACGTTCTCTGCCAGCCTTCACCAAGAACTGTGCTGAAAGTTTCACTCCAGGAGAACACATGAACATAGATGTACAGCTGTTCTCGACCAAGGTTCATTGTCCATGCAGTATATTTACATTTACATTTACATTTACAGGATTTGGCAGACGCCCTTAGCCAGAGCGACTTACATAAGTGCTTTGAGACTCTGCAATGAATTTCCGATGCTAGCTCAATAAGGACCCCAGCTACGAATACTATCTCTGAGAACGCCATTGAGTAGTGCAGAATTTTTATTTTATTTTATTTTTTTAAAACACACACCAGAAAAAGAGTCGAGTAAGAATATAGAAGTTCTACGTCAGGTATTTCTGAAAAAGAAAAGTTTTGAGTCGTCGCTTGAAGACATTCAAGGATTCAGCTGTTCGGACATCTAGGGGGAGTTCATTCCATCAATTAGGTGCCAGGACAGAGAAGAGCCGAGATGCGTGTCTTCCTTGTGCCTTGAGGGGAGGTGGGACCAGTCGAGCAGTGCTGGAGGATCGGAGAGATCGTGGTGCAGAGCGGGGTGTGATGAGGTCCTTTAGGTAGGATGGTGCCAGAGAATTTTTGGCTTTGTATGCGAGCATCAGTGTTTTGAATCTGATGCGTGCAGCTACAGGAAGCCAGTGGAGGGAGCGCAGCAAAGGAGTGGTGTGGGAGAACTTGGGAAGGATGAAAACAAGACGAGCAGCTGCATTCTGAATCAGTTGGAGGGGACGGATGGCGCTCAGTGGTAAACCCGCTAGAAGCGAGTTGCAGTAGTCAAGGCGTGAGATGACGAGGGACTGGACGAGTATCTGGGTAGCCTGGGTGGAAAGAAATGGACGTATCCTCCTGATGTTAAAGAGGAGAAACCGACAAGAGCGAGAAAGACTGGTGATATGTGAGGAAAATGACAACCGATCATCTATGGTAACTCCAAGGTTTCTAGCAGAAACCGAAGGACGGATCAGGGAGTTGTCAAAGGAGATCGCAAGGTCCTGGAGGGGGGATGAGTCAGCCGGGATGTAAAGCAACTCAGTTTTACTAGTTTTGAGTTTTAGCTGGTGAGTGGTCATCCAAGATGAGATGTCTGCCAAGCATGTAGAGATCTTAGTGGAGACATGAGTGTCTGAGGGAGGGAAGGAGAGGATGAGTTGAGTGTCATCGGCATAGCAGTGGTAGGAGAAGCCATGTGAGGATATAACTTCGCCAAGAGATTTAGTGTAGAGGGAGAATAGGAGAGGGCCAAGAACCGAGCCCTGAGGGACACCGGTGGAAAGACAACGTGGAGTAGATGTGGATCCATTCCATGTCACTTGGTATATCGCATCCAAGCCGGACAAATTTGGGATCAAGTTCTGGATGGCCACGGATTTGGAGACCAAATACGTCTGCAACGTGTCCCCTAACTTGGGAAAGGACCCCAGTCACCAGAAAAGGGAGAGGCTGGCAGAGAACATGGTCATGAGTCTGATGGAGCCATTTCTGGATGACGGGAGAAATGTCACAACGGACAATTTCTTCACCTCACTGGCACTGTCACACAGACTGCTTCAGCGCAAAACAACACTACTGAGCACAGGGAATAAAGTTTGGTATGAACTTCCTCCAATTTCAAAGGACACTGCACAGCAAGAGGAATTCTCCGCGTCAGTGCTTAGAAGTGGCAGTGTCTCCTTGACAATTTATGCACCTAAAAAAACAAGATTGTGTGTGTTCTGAGTTCCTTGGACCAAGATGTGGCGATCTGTGAAGGCAGAAAGAGGAAACCCAACACGATAACAGACTATAACCACATGAAGGTATGTGAATGTGTGTATAATTTTACATCAGTGCTACAATGTTTTCTGATATGTACTATACAGGCCTATATAGAAAGAAGGTAGAAAAAAGCAAATACACTCATGACTCTCTCTCTCTCTGCTGTTATAGTGTGGTGTAAATGTGTTGGACCAAATGGCGCGCATGTATTCCGTAAGAGCAGCAACATGCAGGTGGCCAGTAGCTGTATTTTACAACATGCTGGACCTGGTGGTGGCATGTACAGGGTGGGAAGGCAAAAGAAGATTATTTTTGAGTCATCTAGCCAAGGAACTCCATTGCCAATTTATGCCACAAAAGGCTATGGGGACAGAGGAAGGCTGCTGCTGTGCCAGGACTTGTATGGACAACTCAGTGTCAGGTACAGGAGAACTGCAACAGAAACCACAGCAGGTTTACCAGTGCAAAGTGTTACAAATTCACTTGCGCCAAATGCAGGGATGATGGTCACTGGGTCTGCAAACACTGCAAAGTTTGAAACACTCAATTTTTTTTATAAATAAAACAGACTTGTGCTTCCATATATTTTGTGAATGTGTGTCTTTCATATTTGCAGGTCAGTCAGCATGTGGGATATTTGGTATAGATATGGCAGACTTTTGTGAAGGTTTCCATGTCACACACAGAGGTTTAGCCTGCCTTGGATTTTAGCTGCTCTGAGTAAAAAAATGCAAATGTGCCAGGCCTCACAGGTAATGGGTGTGTTTGCACAACAAAAGCAGGAGGACAATGGCCCAAGAAACTCTCAGCAGGGATGCTAGTAGGTGTTAGGCCCAGGGAATTTACGCAAATTTGCGTAGATTTGGCAGTTCTAGTGTTAATTGAGCAATAACACGTCTCAAGAACTGTCGCTTGAATATTTCCACCCCATATATGGTGACAAACAATGTTCAATGTCAGTTGCATATCCTGTTTGTGTACCTCAATAAAAGACACTGCGAGGGGAGTTACTCTTTCGAAGTTGGCTGAGTTCGACTGAGAGGCTGACACCTCGAGGTCAGGACCGGGCTTCCCTTTGTAAGGAAAAGTGGTAAAAATGTCCCAAGGTTCTTGGTTGATCATTTGAATGCAGACAATGTTAGGAATTTATGATCATGGGGGAAGCCAGGGAGAGAATGGGGGTTCCAGTTGGCACCACTATGGTGATAAGGATAAGATAAGGTGATAAGAATTGAATTACAATGATCATAAAAGTCTCCACCCTGTCCTGTCCCGTCCCTGTCTCAGGATCCTCACACTCCAGGGGGTCACTCTTTATATGTAAATTCACTCACAACACCTACACACAACACCTTGGTGGGGAGGGCCTTTTTGGGTATAAAGGGGGGTGAAGAACTGTCTTCAATTTGTATCTGAGCTGCCTTTCAGTACCCGGTGTGTCTCTACACTGTATTACATTGTATTATTTTTGCTGTTCAATAAACCATCATTTTGCTGAAACTGCGGAGACTCTGCAAGTGGATTCCCTACACCTTGCAGCAAGTAAAACGTCATCACAGCTGTCTGTGTTGTTCTGTGTTCAGAGACTGGTTTGTTTCCAGCGCATCTTCAGAAGAAGATAACCCTAACATATCTCTCCCCTCCATCACAGATATTCACACCACACACTGCATCCGCAAAGCCACCACCATTGTGGATGACCCCACCCACCCCTCACATTATCGTTTCACCCTCCTGCCTTCTGGAAATAGGTCCCGGAGCATTCGGGCCTTCACAGCCAAACTCAAACAGCTTTATCCCCCATGCCGTCAGACTACTGAACTCTCAGGGACTAATCTGATACCACACACACATACACTCATTAACACACTTTATTATTTAACTACTATTTTTTATCTTATTGTCGCCATGTTTACAGTTACTTTTATTTATTTTTATTGCTACCTCATTGGACAACCAAACTGCGCCTTCTCAGTACTGGGTTTACTGTGCTGTTTGTGCTCGTTGGTGTCAGTTGTCCTCTCTTTTTGCACTGTCCTGCAATGTTTGCACAGTTTTTGCTCATTATGCACCATACAGTATGTTGCTAGGTTGGTATGTGTTAGTCTTCTGTTAATTTAAGTAGCACCTTGGTCCGAGGGAAACAGTTTCTTTTGTAACTGTACTATACTCAACTGTGTAAAGTTAAAAATAACATTAAAGACCTACTTGACTTTTACTGAACAGGTGCTAAAGTGAAATTACTTGCTTCTGGGAAAGAACTCCAGCTGAAATTCTGTACAACAATTATGGGAGACATATGGGAAGGACGCGGTGTCAGACCTGCCCCAGTGGGACGAATGTGGTTTTCCTAGTAACAGCAGCTTCAGTCCCAATCAGATAAGCCAGATGCGTCTGAAATTAGAGGAACGGGATCAGACTGGTTGCTCAGGGACTAATGTGGTAGAACTAAAACAGAGACAAATTGGACGGTGTTTCAATTGTGGGAAAATGAGACAAAGCAGGCAGAGGAGATGCGGGTGGCAAAGAAGCATGAGATAAGGAATGCAGAGAATGTGGATGAGGGTGAGACTCCTGTGAAAACTGTGTATTGAAAATTAGGGCCATAGTATTGTCATCCATCCTGTCAGGGTATGGAAATACACTGAGGGTAAATGGCCTAATGCAGGAAGTGTCTTAATCCTATAACATCCAGCTGATTCAGGCTGTGGGGGACAGTGTAGTACTGCACTCTTCTGGCTGGGACCTTGAATAAATGAATGAATGTTACATTTATACAGCCCTTTTCTAAGATACACAAAGAGCTTTACAGAAGCACTGGGGAGCCACTTCAACCCAAACGTGAGGCAGCAGGAGAGGGGGCCCAGGCAGAGAGAACAGCCAACAAGACGGGTGCTTCCACAGACAGGACGGGGGCCCCGGCAGACCAACGCTGACGACTCCTGGGACCAAGTCAACAGAGCAGCTGTCGTCATTGTGACTCACCCTCATACATCCATCCATTGTCTAAACCGCTTATGCTACTGGGTCGCGGGGGGTCCAGAGCCTATCCTGGCAGGATCTGTGCACGAGGCAGGGAACAACCCAGGACGGGGGGGCAGCTCATTGCAAGGCACATTCACACACCATTCACACACACATGCACTCCTACGGCCAATTTAGCAAGAGAGAACATGCAAACTCCCCACACATGTGACCCAGGCGGAGACTCGAACCTGAGTCCCAGTGGTGGGAGGTAACAGTGCTAATCACTGCACCACCAAGCAGCCCCACCCTCATACATGATTTCTGATTCTTGATTTTAATCCCCTTTTCTGTTTTTGGCAACATATAAAGTGCTGTGAATGTCACTGTCAGATTGTCATATCATCCTCCAGTTGTCCCTTGTCACCCTGGATGCACATTGAGTGTTTGCTAAATATTTTATCTTGTAGTGTTCCTGATTTTTTCCTGTGTTTTAATTTGCAATTCTCAAATTTCATGACTGGCATCCGTGGGGACGATTAATTAAACCTGTTAACTCTGCACTTCAATTTCAAACTGTTGGTAACATGTGTACATATTTTTGTCTGATCTTTTCACCACCAGGTGGCGATATAGCAACTCCAGAGTTATTGATGGCTAGAACAAAAAAAACACAGTAACACAGAGGTGTAGCTAAAAATTCTGGGCCCCTGACAGAATGTCACCTTGCGCCCTCTGTCGAATTTTACATTCTGTGAAAGAGATTTGTTGAGCCATCTTCCAATGTAATCCAATCCAGCTCTTTATTTGAAAAGCACTTTAAACAACCTTATGGACCAAAGTGCTGCACAAAGGAATAAATAAAAACATTCACACACTTAAAAACGAAGTAAAAGAAATTTAATAAAAACCAAAACATTCAATGTGAGTAAAAGGCCATTAATAAAAATTTAAAAAAATCAATTAATTAATAAAGAAAAGGCTAAGATTAAAATAAGATTTACTATTAAAATTAACATCTCACAATGTGTCAAAGGTGAAGGAGAAGAGATTAGAAGAGATTTAAAAACGGACAGAGGGGATTCCTCTCTAATGTGAAAAGGCAAGTCATTCCACATTTTAGGAGCTGCGACTGCAAAGGCTCGATCCCCTCTAAGCTCACGCTGAGTCTTAGGAACCGTCAGGAACAGCTGATCAGCTGACCTGAGAGAGCGGGTGGGGGTGTAAGGGTGAAGCAGCTCACACAGGTCAGATGGAGCAAGACCACTGAGGGCTTTAAAAGCAAATAACAGAATTTTAAAATGAATCCTAAAATGTACGGGCAGCCAGTGGAGTGAGGCTAAAATGGGGGAGACATGCTCATATTTCCATGTGCGGCAGCATTTTGAACCTTCTGGAGGTGAACAATAGTGGAGCCTCTAACCCCAACATAGAGGGCGTTACAGTGGTCCAAACTAGTAGTGACAAAAGAGTGGATTACTGTCTCAAAGTGCTGCCTAGAAAGAATTGGCTTTATTTTGGCCAACTGCCTCAATTGTAAAAAGCTTGACTTGACAACTAACCTTATCTGAGTGTCAAACTTAAGGTTGGTGTCGACTTTAACCCCTAGGTGTGTGATGACTGGTTTACAATATTGTTCCAAGGAACCTAAAATTACAGTGGAGGTCAGAGGAGTGGAGTTACCAAAAACCAACACTTCTGTCCATTACCTCCCCACTTCCTTGTTAGTTACAATATTTGTTCTGCATTACTGTACTGCTTTGGAGCCTTTTGATATTAAGGTGAATAACACAGGTGAAAAATTAAGGTGAAAAAAGAGACAGATGCATTGACAGCAGTCGTGGCCACACTTTGGACTGGGAGTGTAAGAGCAAAGGAAACTGAATCCACTATGTTCTGTCCTGTAAATTTTTATTAAACACCACATGACACACATACGAGTCCTGTTTTAACTTTCAGGGCTGATGGTCTGCAGCCTGGCTTGTGTTCTACAGTGCAGCGCAGGTGCAGTCACTGTGCTGAGCCCGGCGTTATATTAATGACGCAGCCTTTCACACTGACCAGTGAGAAATAACCTTGAAAATGACTGTGCTCTTTGTGGTTCTCCTTTTTTCTTACCACCAAGCAAGAGACTAAACATATTTTCTACTTATCAGTTATCAGAAATCAGAAATGTCATGCAGTAATCAGAGGTTAGACAGCAAGAATGACTTTTGTATTTTTATCTTTTGTCAATCTTTTATCCAGCGACTACTAATTCTCATCGGGGTCTGGAGAGGGTGGGACCTGTCCCAGGAAGCACAGAGCACAGGCCTGCATGGGATGCCATTCCACACAAGCAAAAACAATTAAGATGGTCAGATTTGCCTCACTGTGTGATTTTGACTGAAAGATGAACTAAGCACAGTCTTGTGTGTATAAAAATGCGTAGATTCATTTAACTTTAACAATGAGATTCAGCAACATGACCTTATAGTGTTAATGATCGGTATCTTACTGGTATTAACTGAATTATGCAAAATTCTACATTATTCTATATTATTGCACCCAAATTGTTCATACTGACTAAATGTAATTACTGACATCCTGGACATACTGCTTTTTAGGTTTGAATTTAAAATGTTAGTAGACAAATTCATGCTGTCAATAACATCTCACTTGCTCACCCACTTTTAGATAAAAATACCCTTTGTGGTTTTTCTAGTGAAGCAGTGGGCCTGAGCTGAGGACCTGATGGTTGTGTGGTTTTCGCTCACTGAGAAGAGAGACACAAACACCCTGCTCTCAGTCGGTCAGTCTTCCTGTAAAATGCAGAGGTGAGACTGCTAGTGGAAAATTACTGACTGCAGCGTCAACAACACATATAAACAGCAGCACAAACAAAATGTTCCACAAATGCAGGACATCTGTATGCTTACAGCACACATCAGACACGCTGACCCTCAGCACTGAGCTCCTCCAGGCTCTGTGCTCTCCCTCTTCTCTTCAATTTCTACACAAATCACTGCTGCTCCAGTGAAGATCCTGAATTTTGCAGGTGATACTACTGTGTTTGCCATCATAACTGAAGGTGATGAGTCTGCCTACAGACTGGAAGTCGTACAGCTGACCATCCAGTTCTGAACTCACATTATCCCAAATGTCCACATGCTTAGACTCCTCTCATCATCAGGGAGGAGCGTCCCTTGGCACTGTAGAGTAGATGGATGAGAGCAGGCTGATAACAAGGCTGTCATCAATTTTATGTGACACCTCTCACCCCCCCAGCAGACTATGGAGGCCCGTAAGGGCAGCTCCTTCAGTAAGAGACTCAGACACCCGGCGTGTGACAGAACGGTACCGCAGGTCATTGGGCCCCACAGCAGTCAGGCTTTATAATCTGCACTCTGCTCATTGAACTTTTCCCCTGTTCACTGTCTTCTGATACAGTTTCTATCTGCTGCTGATCTGCAATATTGTTCCTCCTTATTCACTGATGTGCAGTGTTGCATTGAGCCAGTGCATTATGCCCTGTGTGGCAGCTTCCTTTGGGAGGCTAATATCTGGCACATGAGCAATAATGTTACATGCAATAGGATTGTGTATAAGTTAAGGATTGTGTATAAGTTAATTTTAATATTCCTATAATATTCCTCTGTATGTAATATATTCTTATTTTTTGTTTCTATTATTACCCTATATTTATATATACATCCATTTATTTTACATTCATAATGATGTTGTTTGTTGTTTTGTGCCCCACTGCTCTTGTAACAAGCCTCAGTCTTGACTCTCCCTTTTAAGGTCTTGGCCTTAAATCACACTCGATATAGGTGGTGTCGTCCCCATCACCCTGACCAGGATACATGCTGTAAGATTAATGGATGGTGTTTATCTGTGTGATGAAAAAGAATGTGAATAAAACAAAAATGTACCATTATAAATGGGAGCCCTAGGATGTGTGGTGGTTAGAGATGTGGACTGATGAGAATTTTGCTTTTCTAAAGTTCTGTTGTGAAAACTGTACATTCCGTTCCATGTACAGTAGTGATATGTAGCAATCATGTGCTCCAGTCAAATGTCCAGCTGCATGAATAATAATGGTGGCTTGTTTGGATAAAATAACTTAGGCTGAATACTTGAAAGCGTGACCTGGGTGAGGTAGAGAGGAAACAGGGTCTTACAAGAAGCAGATATTGTTCTGTCTGTGTGGTTTTTACTCTTTGCAAAGTGAGTCCAGCACAGTGCAGTCAGTGGGTCAGTCTTCCTGAGCTGCATCTAACCAGTGGAAACATCTGCAGCACTGCAGAGAAGCACTCAGCAGACAAACAAACCCAAACAGCTTACAGCTGTATGTCACTTTTGGACAGAGGTGGACAAAGTACACAACTTCACTACTTGAGTTAAGTATAGATACTCCTCGTCAAATAATACTCAAAGTTTTTCAGTTAATTTTTTACTTCAGTTAAAGTACTGGAGTATTTGCATCTAAAAATACTTAAGTATTCAAAAGTACATTATGTTTTAAATGCAAGACATTTTTCAGAACCTAATGACTCCTGAACACCCCACTGAATACACTGACTGGCTTGTACATCTTGTAGAATAAAAAGCTTGTGGAATATGATACAATGACTATAGAAACACAACTGACATAACAAAAGTACAGCCATTGTCATTTTCATCTTATTTAACACCCCCCACCCCACTCACACAAAAGAGCATGGTAGTGTTCTTACAGAGCCGTAGCAGTGTGTGTGTGTGCATGTGTGCATGTGTGTTTGTGTGTGTGTGTGTCTATGTGTGTGTGTGTTTGTGTGTCTGTGTATGTTTGTGTGTGTGTCTATGTGTGTGTATGTTTGTGAGCCAAGTAACAAGACAGGGAGCAAGAAACAAAACTCCTCTTTCTTAATTATCCACATCGTTATTAACGACACAGGTATATATACAGGTACATATACAGGTACATGTATATACTCAAAAATACATCCAGAACACACAATTAAATGAAAAACGTAATTTAAGAACACTTGAAATTTTCATTCAGTTTCTTTCATCTGTTTAATATAATCGATCAGTCCCTGTGCGTTTGCCCCAAACCATTCAGCATGGTACACAAGGGAGACAAGTAAGCATGTGTGACATCAAAGAACTGATTGCAGCAACTCAGCCTTTCCACAACATTAAAGCCGCTTATTCCCCCCCATGCCATGAAGAAATAATCTCTGTGGCTCCCCTCTCCCCCTCCCTCAGCCCCCAGTCTGGCTTGAACATTTGCACTTCCAGTAAAAATGCGCCCCAAACACACTGACACCAAACTCAGCACCGGTGCTCCGTAAAATCCCGTGATTCAGTCTCAGAAGCACTGGCTCCCCTGCCCTCCTCTGAACATTATTAAAGCTACACCCTGAACACTCTGTGTGACTGACATGAATGAGAAGCATCTTTATTCATAATCTCTGTAGCGGAGGTCAGAATACAGAGTGTCATTATTCCCGTCTTTCTTCTGTCTCCTGGGTTTTGGCTTCTTAAGGTTCAGGGCAGCGTAATTCAGTGTGTCCTCGTCATGGCACTGTGGAGACAAAGATGGCAGAATTGGATGGATCAAATCGGTTTGCTATTACCTATTTTCACAAATAGCACTTAAAATGCTGATCCCAGGATGGAAATCAGTCTGAGGTTCATTTGTTTTACTGACGATTTGTAATTTGAAATATTTATTACATACTTGCTTGCGTGACCATTCCACTTTTGATATATCACTGTTCTTTTCATCTGTTTAAAATATATAACACATCAATATATTATTTAATTTCGCACGGTATCATACCGTGGTCAGATAACATTCCGAATTTTCAAGCAATCAACATCCTTTTTGTCTCAAAAATGAAAGTAAAAATGACTTCTGTCAATTTAAGTGTGCATGTTTGGATACGTGTCATTTGTTCTCATATATCATATATAATAAAATTGCTATAAAGGAGATCTTGGTAATAAAAGTTATTGATATGCAACTTATTGCAACATGTATATTTCAATAGATTTTGCAAAATATGAAAGATATAATACAAAAATGTAAATCTTACAGTACAAAAAGGTTTATATAAATAAGGTGAGATTTAATAATGGATTTTAAAACTGTATTACCTGCAAGAGTGGTTTTAATATGAAAATGTTATCTATCATAAAACAATTTTATATTTCTATAATTTGTTAAAATCTACATTTTGTCCTTCTGAGTGCATAAAGCCGGGCAGCGTACCTGCACAGTGTGTACAGGTCAGTTTACATCTTATACAAATGAGAGCAACGTTCAGAATAATGCTGCAAGATAAAACTATCAGCAAGCCAGAGTGAAGAGGATCCAGCAGCTTCTGAAAGCCTGTAACAAAGAGATAGATTTCAGCATAATGATA
This sequence comes from Brienomyrus brachyistius, assembly GCF_023856365.1. Lineage (NCBI taxonomy): Eukaryota > Metazoa > Chordata > Actinopteri > Osteoglossiformes > Mormyridae > Brienomyrus > Brienomyrus brachyistius. The sequence continues at coordinate 33,211 of NW_026043466.1, forward strand.
TAGAGACACATTTCCCATTTGCTTACATTACATTAGTTAAAGATCAAATCGATAACACATTACAGCAGTTGTTTTGTAAATAGTCCATTTTTAACATGAACTTCTAGTATTTTGTATTTTAACAATTTATATTAATATTTGAAATAATTATTAAATTAGGCTCCGGACCCCCCGCGACCCAATAGGATAAGCGGTTTGGAAAATGGATGGATGGATGGATATTAATATTTGAAATAATTATTAAATTAGGCTCCGGACCCCCCGCGACCCAATAGGATAAGCGGTTTGGAAAATGGATGGATGGATGTATAATTATTAAATTAACATCTGTGTAATTTAATTTAAGCACTTAAATTAGAAAATTCATTACATTAAAAAAAGAAATAAATGTCTTAATAGCAGAATAAGCTAAATAAAACTTTGAAGCAGATATACTCTCCACACTGGGTGCTACCATCTATATCCAGCTGTGTGCCGTTCCCAAACAGCATCTCCCCACACTGGGTGTTACCATCTATATCCAGCTATGTGCCGTTCCCAAACAGCATCTCCCCACACATGGCCACAGCGCAGTAGTAAGTCCCAGCATCGGAGAGGCTGAGGTTCCCCTTGGGGAGGCTGTAGACGCAGCTCCGTGTAGGAGATCCAGCCTCAGGGCTCTTCTCACACTCATCACTGCTGTTTCCAGGGCTGTAAATGACTCCAGGAAGGGATTCTCCTGATCCATGTCTGAACCAGTAAACACTGTGTTCTCCTGCACAGCTCCCAGTCTCTATCGTACACTGCAGGCTCACAGAGTCTCCTGGCTGCAATGTGTCAGACACAGGCTGCTGTACCACAGTCCTGCTGTTGGAGTCTTTACCTGAAAAGCAAAATAGTCATGATGACAGCCCTTTGAGAATAACAATGGAAAATACAGATCCTCAAAAATTGTTCTTACAGATTTTTGGGAACTGAATCGATGTTCTTCTAGCCATCCAAGAAATCAGTAACTTCTTGGAGAACAGCTGACATTCTTCTCTCTTTTTATTGTATTACTGCTTATTAGTATATATCAGGTAACACTATACATTAACTGCACCTACATAATACCTAAATAAAAATTATATGATAATAACAAACATTATAATCATATAATGTCTTGTATTAATGTATGAAGGTAGATGAATATAATTAATTTCAATTCAAAGAAATGAAGTGTGTAAAGTGTACTTTATATTTTCATGATTTTCGTGACTTTACATTTGGTTTATGTTGCCCCTTTTCCACAGGAAGGTATTTATTGTTTTTGCATATTTAGCTCTTGATGTGTTTTGGTATTTTTGAGCATTTTGCTGTAGTACCTGCATAATTTAATTCAAGAGCCGAAGAGCTGTTTGCCCATTACTAGTTTGTCTATCTTTTAACATTAAAGAAAAAGTATACATAGTAAAAGGAATTACTTGGTTTCGTAGTTCCTCCTATTTATTTTCTTATGCACACAAAAGTAAGTTTTTCCGTTCAACCATAGCACTACAGCGAAAAGCAAAACGTCATGGCAAATACAATTATGCTTTATTCCAATACACATTGCTAATTTTTCATTATTATTACATTTATTCAGCATAATATCTTCAAAGGTTTCATGATTTAATTTGCAATCTTCTGGCCTGAAATCTTTTCCTGCTACACTGAAGACTCTCTCAGCGTGTGCAGAGAAAGCTGCAGCCAAAGGGTTGGCATCCTCTGATAAACATGGTTGGTTCAGGTATCGGTGACATTATGTGAACCTTTCATGGCAGGAATAGGGACTAGTTTGACTTTTGATGCAGGAAAAGTGTTTGGGACTGTTAGGTTGAAGAAACAGTTGTTAATCATTTCTGTATGATCAGCAATGAGTGTAAATATATATGTATACGTTATTTCTTATCTTCTAGCCACATACTCTTAGCTATTGTACTCTAAGTAGGTGGTTAACAGCTGCCTACTTAGATAAGAATCTCACTTCCCTCTCTTGCGCCCCCCATTGACTATAAATAAAGAAGACAAGGGGAACCACCCTTTGTAACACATTCTGCTGTAGTTTGCATTGCAGAGAGTGTGGGTACCCTTGCAAGTAAAACTGTAACCTGTGTGTGTCTCATAAATGTGGAGTTGGGGTGGAAACGCCGGGCGCTTTCCCCAACATAGAATTTGGTCCTTCGAGCCGGATCCGAGGAACCCCGAAGACGTCTCCAGTACGCCGAGAGAAGCGACACCGAAGTCTGTCGACAGCCACTCGAAGTCGGGTGCAAGAAAGACCTGTGATGTGAATTCGTCATCAGGCCGGTGGTTAGAACTGCGCTCGACGTCTGGTGATGTCTGAAGGACCTCGGTGACGGATCAGAGAGCACACTATACAGGTGAGAGATATGGCACCTAAGTGAGTAGGTGGCCAAGTGAGAGATACGGCACCTAAATAAGTAGGTGGCCAAGACATGCATGTGGTTGAGGTTAGCCGAAATTAACCGGGAGAGAAAGTAGGCGTTGTTGGAAATATATACAGTGTTGTATGTGGATGTGTTTTTATAGGTTTTAGATTAACCTACACGATCCACCCTAAAAGCAACAACATACTGGTGACTGAAGGATCAAGGACGGGTTTCATCCCTGAAAACTAACACCGCTGCTCTAATAGGGAGCAGTAGAAGGCCGTGTTAGTGTCCTCCTGAGGTCTCATGCCAGAGACTTGCTTTTAGGATTTTTTATTTTTTGTAGTGTATCCATTAAAAGGTAACAATGGGGAAGAATCAAAGTAAACAAATGGAACTAGAGGGAGATGAGAAGTTTATGGAAGGATATAAGCCAGGATCAGGACAAATAAGTAGTCAGAGATGGAGGAAAAAAACATGGGTTTGAAGGAAAACTCCACACTCCAGATATATTAAAATTACAGGGAAACTTAAAACTGGAGATGTTACAGACTACCAATAAGAAAGAAGGTAAAGACAGAAAAAAAGAATATGTTTTTTCTGATGCATGGTTAGAACAGAGTAAATTAAGAGATAATAAAAGACAGCAAAAAAAGGGAAATAAGGAGAAAAAATTACAGGCGACTTTAATTACACTAGATGAGGAGACGGCAACAAAATCTTCTGCCGCTCCAGTTCCCTTACTGCCCCCACAAATTCCAATGATTGCGCCTGCACCAGTTCCAGCTGTAAATAGACGACAAATAGGAGGAGGGGAATCATCTCGAATGATGACCCGAGGGTCTAACCCTTCTCTGTATCCGTTAAAGGATCTGGAGACAAGTAAAGTACGCTGGCATCCAAAAAATGACACAGAACAGGAAGACTGGGAGAATGATTTGGTGTGTCCACTCGTAGAAGTGGCAAATCCAAATCGAGGCCCAAATAATGCAGGACCCGAAACTATGTTAGTATATAGACCCTGGACCGCTGAGGATAGAACAGCGGCTTTAAAAGGAATACCCCCGGTTGAAGAAGGGGTACCCGAGTTTTGGACTGCCATCCTAGAATTACAAAGTAGTTTTCATTTGAACGGCAGGGAAATGTATAGATGTCTCAGACAGTTGTTTACCCATAAATGGGGACGTGTAGCGGGAGACTTCACAGGACATGGTAATAATGATGAAGTCTTAGCACATGACTCGCAGGAACTCATACAAGCATTACGAGACTTGCGAAACAGGGTAGAGACAGCCTTCGTAAGACGCGCAGACTATGGACGAATAGCGCAATGTAAACAAAAAGATGGAGAGGAACCTGAGGATTTTATGGATAGAATGAGAGTTGTATTTAGAGGAAACTCAGGGATCCCATTTGATGAAGAGGCAGTAGGAGTGTACCAACAACAGCTAAAACGAGCTTTTGTCGCAGGCCTAAAGCCCGAATTGCGAAAATATCTTGACAAACATTGGGTACATCAGAATACTGGTTCAGTCCAACAAGCACTATAATATGCTCAACACGCGCAGAAAGCGCAGAAACAGGAAAAGACAGACACAATATTCAGCGCCTCAGAAGTAGTAGCGCTAGTGCAAATGAATCCTCCGGGGAGGGGAGGATTCAGAGGAAGGTCAAGAGGCCGAGGAAGGGGGAGAGGTGTTTTCAGAAACAATTACAGGAATTCGTCTCAGCAAGATAACATTTGCTGGACATGCAGGAAACCTGGACACTTAGCTAGGAATTGTAGAGTAGGGAAACAACCATATAACCCAAACTCCATTGAAAACAATGATCAATGACCCCCCTCGGAGGCCCCTGTTACCGACACCATCCGAGGCAAAACAGAGGTGATTTTAAGAAAGGAAACGGAGGTCACTTTACAAGACCTTTTAGATAAGGAAATAGATTTACAAGCAGTGTGTCAGTTATTAGCAGAAAGGCAGTGGGAAACCTTGCCAAGTCGGAAGTTAGTCATAAACGGCAAAGTATATGAATGTCTGTGTGACACTGGAGCATGTAGGACTGTCCTAACCTCCAGTCCTCCCGGAGTCACATATTCTTCATCAGTCATAAATATAAAAACGGCAGGAGGTCAGACAGACAGACATCAGTTAACAAACCCAGTTGCAGTAAAAGATAAGGAAACTGGACTTGAATGTCAAGCACAGGTGTTAATAAGCCCTTCTTGTCCTGTTAACTTGTTAGGCCGAGACCTTATGGTACAAATGGGCATTAGCGTGGTTGCCACAGCCACTGGCATGAAAGCAATCGTAAATGAAGAAGCTTATGTTGTGCAAGGAACCACAACACCACAATATTACTGGTCTCTGGACCTAGGGGGAACTGCACAGACACGAGAATTATTGCGGAAAACTAGAGAAAAGCAGTCCCCTAGACAGGCCCAGTTCATGCCTGACGATGCCTTACACGTCACTATGTGGTACAAAGACACCCTTGGACCAGATTATGTCTATGACAAAACGTTTCATGCCCTCCAAGACACTTGTATTACCTTACAACATATGTATGTTAACCCCACCACTGGGTTTTCAGCAGCCTCAGTCATTTTATCTAACAAGCAACAGGCTGTATTTAGAGAGAGAACACCACACGTATCTCTTTCAAAACCACCCCAGATGCAGTGGAGAGATGTAGAGATGTTCTTACGAGATTCTATGCACAGTTACAATGACTACCAACCCGTATCTGGCTCCTGTTGGAGCTATGATGAGAAACACAATGTGTGGCGGTTTCCTTTGGGATGGAGAGTTCAAACCACTCCCACCACACACTTAAAGGACCCAACCTGACAAATTTTTTCAACCCTGGAGGAGGGATCATGTCCAGATCTAGATCGCCTCCCAGAAGGGTTGTGGTCGTCCTCCCCCACTGATGTAGGGCTGGTAAAGGGGTTTCCACCTTACAAAGTAATTGTGAAATCAGAACACCGTCCGGTAGTTAGGCAATACCCATTAAAACCTGAAGCAGAAAAAGGTATAGCCCCTGTAGTGCAAGACATGTTAGCATCAGGAATATTGCGAGAGGCTCCTGAAGCCACTTGCAACACTCCTATCTTTCCAGTCCAGAAGGGACATACAGGGAAATGGCGCATGGTGCAGGATTTAAGACCGGTTAATAACATAGTGCAACATGCAGCACCAGACGTGCCTAACCCACACTTATTGCTCAACTCATTGACTCCTGATAAAAGCTACTTCTCAGTAGTGGATCTTAGTAATGCATTTTTCTCAGTACCATTGCACCCTGATTCTCAACATTTATTTGGATTTACCTATAAAGGGAAAAAATATACATATACTAGACTCCCTCAGGGATTTTCTGAAAGTCCACATGTATATACCATGGCCCTTAGATACTCTATGAGTACCTGTGAAATACCATCACATAGTCAGGTATTACTATACGTGGATGATATCTTAATAGCAGCAGATTCAGAACAACATTGCAAAGAAACTACCCTAACTGTGCTTCAGCATTTATACAATACTGGACATAAAGCTTCTAAACAGAAGTTGCAGTATTGCAAAAAGACAGTTGTCTATTTAGGGCATAACCTTTCACAAAAAGGTCGCTCGCTGCTAGAGATAAGGAAACAAGCTATACAGGAAGCACCTAAACCACAGACTAAACAACAGATGATGTCCTTTTTAGGGCTCTGCAATTATTGTAGAGAATGGTTACCAGATTATGCTTTTCTAGTTCAACCTTTGCAAAATTTAATATACGGGAAGGAGATG
>NW_026043467.1:0-39368 GCF_023856365.1 Brienomyrus brachyistius
GAAATACACAGGACTGAGCAAATTAACTAGATACAGCTGGGTACAAATCGGGAGAAAACACGTGGGTAATCAGGGGGCGTGGCACACAGGAGGAGCGGACGAGCCGGGCATGACACGCAGGAACTGAGAGCCCAAGCTGTTGGACATTCCACTGGACTAGGAGACTGGGGTGAGTGAGGAGGAGCTCATTGACCACAAACTGGGATACTGGCTGTGTGTGAGCAATGGGGTGGAGATTAAGGAAAGACGTTAAATCAGCATGCAGTGTTGCCTGGAAACAACAACAAATATACTAGTGTCACTGTACTAAAACAATATCAAAATAATGCCTATTTTTTATTCATTTTACTTGTAGAGTGCAAAGTACAAAGGAAAACAAAGAGTAACTATGGCGAAATAAATCAAAGCATGTCCCAGAATGATGGGCCTGAATGGATCAGGACAGAAGAAGGCGAAAGTCCTGTTAACGAGGTGAGACGATGCAGACACAGGCCAGGATGTGGGTATAGGCGAGAACAAGAGGGAAGACGGGGGCCCGAGACTCAGCATGGGGACAGGTGGGGGAGGGGAGGCACGGGCTCACCTGGAGCTGCTCCCGGAGGTGCCGCTATGACTCATGGGTAACATGCCGGAATGGGACGGCACCTGTAGGCTGGACCAGTTGTCATGGGAGGGCAACATGGACAGACAGGTAGACGAGCTGTCTGAATAAGCAGCTGCAAGTATAAAACAATAAATGAAGCAGGTATGTGGTGGGCAGTGTTACAGCGTCCTTAATATGGTCAATACAGAAAAGGCATGTTATCATGTTATGTATATACTGCCTCCAGTTACTTAATGCCTAACTTTAATACATTGATTGATTTGTTCACTGCTGCAGCCTGTGTCAACTTTCCTTTCAGACAGATGTAAAGTCCATTCTGTTTTTGTTCTGTGTAGTTTTTTTTGAACAGCATATGGCTGAATTCTGTTAAACCTCAGACTGAAGAAAATTGTGTTAATTGAAAAGCAAATATCAAAAACTCAGTCTGCAGGAATGTTTTTCTAAATATTTCTGTGGACTTTTGGAAATTTCACGAAATTCCATTGCTCCATTACATAAACACTGAGTGAGATTTCATTCCCATTACTGCAACGTATGAAGAGGATTATGACTTATTACTTTAGGTTATCGGACTGAGTGAGTTTTGGAAATTTGCTCTTCGATAACTGAAGCAGTGCTGTGAATGCAGAGGTTATATGCGTCGCATATCAACAGAACTGTATGTTTATGTCTTGTCTTAATTATTTTGATTAAATGTCTAACTATTCCCAATATGTGTGAACATACTTGGCCAAATAAAGCTGATTCTGATTCAGTCAGAGGGTAATCGTCGGTGTGCTGTACTATCGTGGTGACCCACACAGAGAGCTTAGGACCATGATTTCAGTGTGTGCTTGTGTGAGGGGACAGGCAGGGCGGCGGCTCACTGGGTGATGCACTCCTGTGGGTATAGGGGCTGGGATAGGGGGCGGAGCAGTTACTCCTCAAGGAGGAGTAACAGTCACAGCCGTGGGGGGAGGAGAGGGAGAGGGTGCTCCCAAACTGGGGGTGTGGGTTTGATGAAGAGCAGAGAGACCCTGAGCCTGGGATGAACCAGCTGCCTACTGAAACGAAAGCGGATAAAGACAGAAACTAGAACCTCAAACTAAACAACACAAACAACAATATCAAGTTATATTCAATCATTAAACCGTTATATATTTAATCTAAACAATAGTAATAAATATCGTTCCGATTCAAAATATCATTTACGGGTGAATCTTATGACTTGCATTGGGAAACAGGAAACGGGCCAAGCTGCAGGGCCAGTTCAAAGGCATAGTGCGAGGCGCCCAGAAAGGGGGCGAGGTCTGGGCGGAGTCAGCTAAAGAAGAAAAAGGCCTGACCTTTTTCTGGATGCTGTGGACTGTGTTTGTGTGTGAGCTGCAGCTGCATGTTCCTTACATTTTTTTTATTAACACCAGCACCGTGAGGTTTGGCCTGGACTGGGTCCTGTCCTGCATGGTTGAAGACATGTTGACTGATGGTCAGCCCGTGTTCTGTTGGATCCCACAGAAAGGAAATGGGAATCCCGTTTGGATCGGATGCTGACAGTTGAAAAAAAACTCATGTCTGTGTGTTATGAAAGAATATCAATAAATGTTTCCGAAAGGGGATGACTCATTTGGTAATTATTTACGGCTTATGTTATGGCTGAGAAATTTACAGTCTTTACTAAAGTCTGACTTCTTTCGAGTCACCTTTAATATAGATTGGACACTCTCTATGCTATGTACAATACTTATATAGATGGTACATGTTTACTTGCTTGCACAGATGGTTGATTAGGTAATTAGTGTAAGTGTGTGTGTGTGTGTGTGTGTGTCCAATCGCATGTATGTCCAAGGTCCATAGTAAGTAATATACACTGATCAAGAGATGCCTGAAAGTGGATGAAAGAGGACATTAGTGGGTGTATCACTTAGTGTAACGGGTGCAGGAAAATGAGCAGGACTGCAAGCCATATAATGACCCACTGTCCTTATCTAGCTCTTAATACAGTATGCATACAGTGATGTATCTACAATGGACAGCTACTATAAGCAGATAGCACAGTACAGGTGCTTAATCTGTATGCTATTTCCATCCATCCATTGTCCAAACCGCTTATCCTACTGGGTCACAGGGGGTCCGGAGTCTATCCCGGAATCAATGGGCACGAGGCAGGGAAGAACCCAGGATGGGGGGCCAGCCCATCACAGCTCACACTCACACACCATTCACTCACACATGCACACCTACGGTAAATTTAGCTACTCCAATTAGCCTCAGCATGTTTTTGGACTGTGGGGGGAAACCGGAGGAAACTAGCAGCTTTGTGTGGTAATTGTTTGTATTAAAAATACATTGGATCAAGTCAAATTATTTTTATGAAGAATTAACATCTAAAAGCTGCTAGTAGACCGTGGGAAAATAATTTTTCTATTTTCTTGCTGCCATCTCGTGGCCAAAAGTAGGTATTGCAATTTCCATCATATGTAAGAGGGCCTGCCCATCAGAGTAATGTACATCCTGTGACATGTATTGACTATCAAGACAAACTGAAACACGGTGTATTAGGCTGTCAATGAGTACTGGACTAGGGTGAAAAACTGCCTGATAATCTACCTATTAACTAGAAGAGTACAAACTGGAGACGGATCCCCTAATACAGAGGGATTAACGTCTGTGCCACATCCAGAACCATTCAGTGTAGGAGTCTGGTGGTTCTACTGGATACTGACAAGTACCCAGCCCCTTTGTTCCCTCTGATAATCATCAGTCCTCCTCTGAATGCCTTCACCACTCTATTCCTGAATAGGTACACATTTAAATATGCTAGCAAGATCAAGGTATTGGGATAACTGTTAGGTTCGCTGTTCAGAGAGTTGCAGTGAAAACCATCATACACAGTGGCCCTTTCTGGATAAGATTACCTCCCTCTGATCTAACAGGTCAAGATCAAAGCAAGGTGCATTGCAATGTCTGACACCCAGCACACTACAGCATATAAAATACAGGTATCCATCGCCTTCCGCATTTGGAACCAGGACCACTTGTTGCAAGTCAATTTGGGCGTATCTCAAGTTATACGAGAGAGGCAAGACATTAAGGACAGTATACACAGTACTGAAATAATAATGTACATATTAAACCACAGCACTTAATAAACAGATACTGCACTTACATTTCACAAAAAAAAAATAAAGCACAGATTGCACTAAGAAATCAAAAGATGCATGTGCTAGCAAACAGTGGGAGCTGAGGAAGAAGCAGTGGTGAAATACTTTATTGTACAGTACAGTAAGTTTCTTTTTATAGAATGAAATAGCATACAGGGGGCGGCATGGTGGTGCAGTGGTTAGCACTGTTGCCTCACACCTCTGGGACCCGGGTTCGAGTCTCTGCCTGGGTCACATGGGTGTGGAGTTTGCATGTTCTCCCCGTGTCGTCGTGGGGTTTCCTCCGGGTACTCCGGTTTCCCCCCACAGTCCAAAAACATGCTGAGGCTAATTGGAGTTGCTGAATTGCCCGTAGGTGTGCATGTGTGAGTGAATGGTGTGTGAGTGTGAGCTGTGATGGGCTGGCCCCCCATCCTGGGTTCTTCCCTGCCTCGTGCCCATTGATTCCGGGATAGACTCCGGACCCCCTGTGACCCAGTAGGATAAGCGGGTTTGGACAATGGATGGATGGATGGATGCTGAGGCTAACTGGAGTTACTAAATTGCCCGTAGGTATGCATGTATGAGTGAATAGTGTGTGAGTGTGCCCTGTGATGGGCTGGCTCCCCATCCTGGGTTGTTCCCTGCCTCGTGCCCATTGCTTCCGGGATAGGCTCCAGACCCCCCACGACCCAGTAGGATAAGCGGTTTGGACAATGGATGGATGGATGGAAACAGCATACAGATCTTATAAGCACCTGTACTGTGCTATCTGCTCATAGTAGCTGTCCATTGTAGATACATCACTGTATGCATACTGTATTAAGAGCTAGACAAGGGTCATTATATGGCTTGCAGTCCTGCTCATTTTCCTGCACGCGTTACACTAAGTGATGCACCCACTAATGTCCTCTTTTATCCACTTTCGGGCATCTCTTGATCAGTGTATATTATTTACTATGGACCTTGGACATACATGCGATTGAACACACACACACACTTACACTAATTACCTAATCATCCATCTGTGCAAGCAGGTAAACATTTACCATCTATGTAAGTATTGCACATTGCATAGAGAGTGTCCAATCTATATTAAAGGTGACTCAAAAGAAGTCAGACTTCAGTAAAGACTGTAAATTGGCAGCCATAACATAAGCCGTAAATAATTACCAAATGAGTCATCCCCTTTCGGAAACATTTATTGATATTCTTTCATAACACACAGACATGAGTTTTTTTTCAACTGTCAGCATCCTTCTCGATTGTCAGAAGCTCTGCGCTAGAGGGAGGTTTACTGGTCTTATACTCTTCTGGCACCTTGTGTGATTCCTGACTTGGGACATCAGTTTGGCTCCTTCTGTATGTGGTTTACATTGTATTTGTTCTTTAAAGTTGCCCCTTCAGAATTAGACAGTGTAACCAGCTTGCCACATATTGCCTGGATGACATAAGGTCCGGTAAAATCCGGTTCCGTTCTTCCTCCTTTCCGTCCCCGCTTCCTCATGTTGAACAGAAGCGCCTCATCTCCAACATGATAAACTGTGTTTTGGTACCTCTTTTGTATTCGTTTACCACATGCCTGCTTCTGTTTTTCCTGTTACTAGGAGATGTTTTCAGCTGTTGTTGCTTATTGTCTCAACTACTTTATTTTTTTCATCAAAAAACGTGCCGTAGCTTTTCTCATCGGGAAGAATAATTGTGGAAAGCTGAAGTGGAAAAACATTCATAGCAAATTATTATTATTCACAGATCATTATAAAGAGTCATTTTCTAAAAGCATTAAGAACAATGTAATTTGCTGTTTCAAGATATGTTTTTAAATAACTACTTGTCAGTCATAAGAAACTCTTCAACACACATGATCCGATCTTGCCACAAATCATTTTTAATCTCACTTTTGTTGCCAGCAGTTCAGACATTAATGGCTGTGTGTTGAGTTATTTTGAGGGGACATCAAATTTACACCATTATACAAGCTGTACACTGATTACTTTACATTCTATCAGAGTTTCATATCTTTAACGTTGTCCCTTGAAAAGATATAATAAAATATTTACAAAAATGTGTGGGGTGTACTCACTTTTGTGAGATACTGTATATTAAGGGATTGATTGTCAATAATATCAGTAATTCCTGATGTAATGTTAAAAGAATAGAGCCTGTCTCACACAGTTCTAAAACAACCTCAAAAACAGACTTACCATTTTATGTCATCATTCGTTTTCTCATCCAGGCCATTGGTTTGGGGATGATATGCAGCAGTGATCAACGGCAGAACAGGGGCTCTGAACGCAGTATGGATTAAAAAGGAATTAACCATCTCTCTCAATATAAAATTAGGATCATTTATTCTCTACAGAGGCCCCCATAGAATAGTGCATCCATCCCCTCACTCATGTTTAGACAGACGTAAGGCAACAGGCCAATGACATTCAGAACAGCAACAACATCAACAATTGTACAGCTAGTTTTAAAATTTAATAAAAAAGACAAACCAATTAGGTAATATTAATGAAATTATTAAAATGTGCAGATTAATAGTCAGAAATAATTTGCGATTTTAAGAGCGGAAAGGATACATTAAAACTCAATTACATTTATCCCTTAATAATAAAAAAAAGGTTTTTGAATTTTACATCATGATAAATGAGAACTATATGTGATTACTAATTACTGTTGACTAATTTCCTGTCTGGACGTTTCCCTCCTCATTGTTAAAAGTCATTATATGTCTGGGTGCCAGTCAGTGGAAGCACACAGACATGTTGGCCAGCTGTCATATTCATTCAGCACCAGCCCATCAAGTAGAGAATTCAGCACCACGGACAGTGACCTGTGTTACAATGACATCAGGTCATTGGCTCTAAATATTTTTCTAGAAATAACTAAATGGCTCTATTGTAGAAATTTCCAGCCAGAGTCTTGTGGTGCGTTCGTTTTTCTCTCGGAACTTGGAAATTCCAAATTGGGTGACATCACATCCAACAATCTCCCGTTCAAGCTAGCACAACTCGGAACAAACATGGCTGCCTCCATGAATACGCTGCTGTGTTGTTGCTTTATATTTTAGCAGTTATGGAGTAAGATTATTATTTCAGACAAATAAACAAGAAACAGGAACTAGTCAAACCACATTAAAAGCTTTATAAAGTATTTTAGTACATTCATAGCGATATTCTTTTTTCGAGAGGCAAACAAACTACAAACAAACCAAAAACACTAACAAGTCTGGTAAAAATCTGATATTGCATGTTAGGATACTGTTTACGGTCACAATATGGTATTCTCTAAATCGAACACGTGCAATTACATTAATAATTACTAATAATTATAAATAATAATAATAATAAATGGGCGGTATGGTCGTGCACTGGTTAGCACTGTTGCCTCACACCTCTGGGACCCAGGTTCAAATCTCCGCCTGGGTCACATGTGTGTGGAGTTTGCATGTTCTCCCCATGTCGTCGTGGGGTTTCCTCCGGGTACTCCGGTTCCCCCCCACAGTCCAAAAACATGCTGAGGCTAATTGGACTTGCTAAATTGCCCGTAGGAATGCATGTGAGAGTGCATGGTGTGTGTGAGTGTGCCCTGCGATGGGCTGGCCCCCCATCCTGGGTTGTTCCCAGCCTCGTGCCCATTGCTTCCGGGATAGGCTCCGGACCCCCCGTGACCCAGTAGGATAAGCAGTTTGGAAAATGGATGGATGGGATAATAATAAATTTAACAAAATAAACATTTTTAAGGATTTGTAAAATAGAATTAATGTTGAGTGTGTAAGCCGCCATGTTGAAATTACGTCACAGGGGCAACTCGGACAAGAAGATTCTGTCAGACATTAACGTCATAAAAGAGGCGTTTCTAATGGGAAGTGATGTTTTTCGTGACGTTTTTGTCCGAGTTGGAGTGAAATAATCAAACGCAGCATGTGTTCCTATTTGAAGAGAATATTCTATTTTTATTCTAAGGAACTACAGAAAATCAGCTCTGCATGTGATCTCCCCTTTACTGCTCGAGCAGGGCACACGCACATCAACAAGTGTCAAGGCAGCAAGTGCATGCAAACAACTTCTCAGGACGGTTACAGTATAGGACCTTCAGAAAGAGCCAGACTGCGGCGTCATTCAGAGATTCCATTGTCTAAGGCTTGCACTAAAACATTACAGCATATTTAAACAAAGTAGCATGGCACCTGTGTCAGAATCCCTCCCTGCCTTGTTCTGTTCTCTCTTTGTTGTCCCCATTTAGCCAGCACATGTCACTGGCCATCCTGACTCCTCTTTTGATTGTGGGTTTTAAGGATATCAGTGGGTCTGTGTTTTCATAATTGTCCCCCAGGCCACCATGCTGCTCAGCCCTTGATTCCAACTACAGTTGCAATCAGGTGGTTCTCAATCTACTAGGACTGTATAACAGGATTGGCCACCTGTTCTACCTTTACTCGTTCAGCCGCATTCATGAGTCTGGCCTATAGGTTATTCAAATTTTGTCCTGCCAAATTTACCGGACAGGAGGTGGACACTGCAAATGAATGTGTGAATACTCCAATACCTACATCTTTACAAGTTACCTGAAGTGGTTTGGTAAATGATTGTGAGGTTGGAAGTCCTTCTTGATGTCTGTTTGCAGCTCATCCACCAGCAACTGCACGAGTTGTCGCTCCCAGAGGGAATCCCACTCTCGGTCCGCTGGAGGGTCCATCTCACTGTAGCTGGAGTATGTTTCCATCAGTCACTTGGCGTGGGGCTCACAGAATTTACCAGGCTCCTGTTTAATCTGACGCACCTTAGTCCAGTCCATGCATCTGGGGAACTTCTCTGAAAATCTCTGGCAGATTCTTTGCAGCTATACTTGATATTGGGTACTTGCCGCAACTAAGTAATGGGTTGTTGAATCAAAGTCCCGTTCCATGTCAAAAATAACCCCATTTTAGGGTTTTGTTAAACAACTGGTCTAATTTGGATGCAGAGGTTCTGCACGGAAGGCCCAGTCTCTGAAGGGCTGTGGCATAGCGAGGCCTGTTCTGCCTGGAATCCGGCAGGTCACTGGCAACATCCCCCAACTCCTTCATCTATAAGGTCGGGAAACCAGAACGTTTACTCCCCCTTATGGATAAGGACATACCAACGTTGGGGCAACTCCTGCTGCCTGAGTCTTCAACCAAGTCCAAAACAAAAGTATACAATGTTAGGAAGGGTAATTCAATGGTATGAGACTGAAACTAGAAACTGTAAATCGGATGGAGTTAAATAGCAATACTGTGGAAGAGGCATGGGAATTTTTTAAAAGCACATTGTTGCAAGTGCAAAAGAACTTCATACCCGTTTCCAGAAAAACTAAATCTAGGAAACTGCAACCAAGCTGGTGTCATGACCTGCTTGTACGATCCTCGTGTGTGCCACGCCCCCTCATTAACCATGTGTGCTGCCCCGATTGTAACCAGCTGTTTTCTGTCAGTTTGAGTAGTCCTGTGTATTTAGTCCACATTCAAGTCTGTTTCCCCAGTCCTGTCATTGAAATCTCTCGCTGTTGGTACCTGTTTTCATCAATAAACCCTCATTCCCGACTCTCCGTTTCCCGGATCCTTGATTCCTCGCTTCCTGCCTGTTCGTCCAGCACGCGATGTCACAGGTGGTTTACTACGAAAATTAAGAATAAAGTCAGGAGCAAAAGGGCTTTCTTCCACAAATGGAAATTAACTAATGATTTCAAAATAAAGCAGGAGTATCTAAGTCTACAGGTTTAGTTAATAACAGTTATAAGGATGACGTTAAAAGTTTCTTCCAATATTTTAACTCCGAAAGAGCTCTAAAAGCTGAAAATCACTCATTTGCAGGATAGTAAGGGCCTTATAATTGAAAATGAAATTGATATAAATGAGTTTAATGATTATTTTACAATGGCTGTTCACAGTAGAATAGCTTACCACCATTTAGTACAAATACAACGATGTCTATGACCAATATATGTATAACTGAGGCTGATGTGGTACAAAGCCTAGCTAAGCTCAAAATAAATAAATCGCAAGGCCCTGATGGCATCTTATCTATAGTTTTAAAAGAGATGAGGGGTATTATTAGCCAACCTTTAACTTTACTATTCCAGAAATCATTATCTGCTGGTGTGGTATCTTCTGATTGATGTTAGATCATGTCTCATGTCCAGAGAGGCTACAACAGGATCTGGATTTAATTAGCGACTGGGCTCATACGTGGCAGATGAAATTTAACATAGATAAATATAAGGTAATCCATGCAGGGAGCAGAAATATAGTAAATATAGTAAAGTACAGATATTTTATGGGTTCCACTGAAATAAAGGTAGCTGATTACGAGAAAGATCTCGGTGTGTATGTTGATACTTCCATGTCCCACTCTTGCCAGTGTGGGGAAGCATTAAAAAAAGGCAAAAGGATGTTGGATTAAACTCCACACACCTAGAGATGTAAGTCAAGAGAAGTGATGCTACGATTATATAATTCCTTGGTAAGATCCCACCTAGAATACTGTGTGCAGGTTTGGTCACCATACCTTCAGAAGGACATTGCTGCCTTGGAAAAGGTGCAACGTAGGATGACTAGAATGATTCCTGCACTTAGAGGAATGTCTTATGAGGAGAGGTTCGCTGAGCTGAATCTGTTTAGCCTCAAGCAAAGGAGACTATGGGGGGACATGATCCAGGTATATAAGATTCTAACAGGTCGGGATGCTGTTCAGCCAAATGACCATTTCAATATTAATTTAAAATACTAGAACTCGTGGCCATAGTGGAAATTAGCTGGAGAACATTTAAAAATGAATCTGAGGAAGCACTTCAATTCAATTCAATTTTATTTATATAGCGCTTTTAACGACATGCATTGTCACAAAGCACTTTACATTTAACCGGCCAGAACCCCACCAAGCAAGCCTGAGGCGACAGTGGCAAGGAAACTCCCTCTAGCAGGAAGAAACCTTGAGTGGAACCTAGACTCAGAAGGGGACCCCATCCTCCTCTGGGCGACCAAGGAGCATGAAACTGCATTTACATTGACATTCATTAGAGTTCATATAGTTATAAAGTCCCAGTTGGTTTCATGTAGTTATATCCAGGAGTCCAGGTGCGGGTTCACACGGTGTAGTCGGCTCGGTATCAGCTCGAAAAAGAGAAGATGGAGAAGAGTTATTGCCCTACACCTAACCGGCAGGACTAAAGCAACTATGACAGCCTGCCTAAAAGAGTGACCTGGAAGGAAGCACAGGCATGAGGGTTTACAGAGGTTTTGGCGTCAAGCCACCTCCCATCCACAGCTTAAGTGATCGGCGAGAGTGGCAGGACGACAGCACCAATCCCCCCTTTCCCCTTCAATCTCAAATAACTATGAACCTCCAGATTTCCCATTCACCTTAGAAAAGAAGATTTAACTATCCAAAAGACTGGCGAAAGAGGTACATCTTAAGCCTTGACTTAAAAGCAGAGATTGTGTCTGAGTTCCGAACACTAATAGGAAGTTTATTCCATAGCTGTGGTGCTTTATGAGCAAATGCTCTTCCCCCAAAGGTAATGTTCTTTATTCTGGGTACGGATAGAATACCTCCATCTCGTCATCTAAGTGTATGATTCGGAACGCAAATGAGGTCACTCACATACTGCGGTGCAAGACCATTTACAGCTTTATAGGTTAAGAGCAGTGTTTTGTAGTCAACACGAAATCTAACTGGCAGCCAGTGCAGTGAAGATAAAATTGGGGTAATATGATTATATGTTTTAGTTTAACTATTGCTAGTAGCGGTTCAATCAATGCTGGGAGCATCGCTGAATAATTTTGATGGAACAGGTTCTAGCATACAAGTAGATGAATTTGAAGATAAAATTAAGTACATCAGTTCTGACTGGTTAACCAATATTCAATATTCAAAATGTTCTGTTTAATTGAGCATATTTTTGGTCAAAAAGTTTCATAAAGTCGTCACTGGAAAATAACCAGTGGTCTGGTTATTAGTCAGCTTGGACACCATAGTAAATAGGAATCTAGGATTATTTTTGTTTATTTCAATTAGTTCTGATAGATACTAGATGATTTGGCGGCACTAAGAGCCTTTTTGTAGCTACCCATAGCCTCTTTCCATGCTAGTTCGAACACCACTAGTTTAGTATGATGCCACTTACATTCTGTAAGGACATAAAACTTATAGGTCCTGCAGGCCCCAACTCTGATCAGCCTGCATCAGTCTATTTCAGAGCTCCGCTGGCCCAGGCAAGACTGGACTCAACTCGTCAAACCACCCCTTTTAAGGAAGGCAAAGGCCTGCCGGCTCCTGAGAGACTGGATAGGAATAACTGGAGCAGCACAGAAAAAGCAAGACCTTTCACCCCCGGAGTGACCAGAGTTCCACAATCAATCCACAGCAACAACAGCTGTCAGCCTCCAGACACAGACACCTTTTCCACTATAAACAGGATAACTCAGCACACATAGATGTTAGGGACAAATACACGCATGTTTGGTCTCGTTTGAATAGGCATGAGACGAGGAGTATTATACTCTCAGATTTAAGGCAGTATAGCTTTTCCTAAGAGAAATACAGAAACTTCGGCTCAACCCACCAAACTGAGAGAGATTCTCTCATGGTAGAACAAGGGAATTACAACCACCCCCTAAAGTGATCTGATTGGCTGGGGACTTGAGAACCAAGGTCAGCAATGCCCCTAAAATTAACCATTGACCGAAATTAGTCAGTCTTCAGAAACATGCCATCACCTGGTCTGGATACTTAAGGAAGGGCTTCAGAAGTAGTCGGGGAGTCACTCTGTAATCAGAGCTCCCGCAGAGAACTGGGTGAAAGTCTATCTGTAGTCAGATACTTTCCACAGAACTTTGTTCACTCTCAGCTGAGGAATGTGAATACATGATATGAAGACAACTGGATCACAACTGGATCACGGGGGAATCATAAGCAGGGAAGAACACACAGGCAAACAGCAGCAGCAACATTAAAGGCAGGACTGAGAAGCACATTTATACAAGGCTAAGCAGGGAGCAAACTAGAGGCACCTGAAATGAGTAACACAAGGGCAGGAAGGAGAGGTAAAACAAACGCGGAACAGGCATGGCACGTTATACCACACTAGGGAGGAAACGGGAGGTTCAGGAGGGCAGGGTGTGGCAGGGATCCGTTTCAAAATTTAATTTTGGCTTGTACAAACCTTGGTAAAAGCTGCAAAAGATCGATCAACCACTTTCTGAGCTATTGTCTTAACAAACAAAGCATCTGTTGGGGTGGCGGTGTCTGGGGAATACCATGTGTAATACACCTTGTGAAGATTTATATGTAAAACAAAATATTTTTTGATTCTATCACACATATAGAAATTATCCATCCATCCATTTTCCAAACCGCTTATCCTATTGGGTCGCGGGGGGTCCGGAGCCTATCCCAGAATCAATGGGCACGAGGCAGGGAACAACCCAGGATGGGGGGCCAGCCCATCGCAGGGCACACTCACACACCATCCACTCACACACACACACCTACGGGCAATTCAGCAACTCCAATTAGCCCCAGCATGTTTTTGGACTGTGGGGGGAAACCGGAGTACCCAGAGGAAACCCCACAACGACATGGGGAGAACATGCAAACTCCACACACATGTGACCCAGGCGGAGACACGAACCCGGGTCCCAGAGGTGTGAGGCGACAGTGCTAACCACTGCACCACCATGCCGCCCCTTATAGAAATTATTCTAGGTTTAAATAGTAATTTAGCTGAGTAACTAGGCTGAAATTCTAGATAGTTGCAATTTTAAGAATTATTACTATTATTCACAGCTTTTAAGCATGCAGTTGGATGACGGATGGATGGATATTCAGCCACCAGAAATGCCAATTGTTGTTAAGAGGATCAAAGTCTGCAAAGTAGTATGCAGGGTTTAAGGCCAGAACACAGCATACTCTCCGACAGAAAGCATAAAGTTCACTGGGGGAATTTCTGTGGCCACTGCCTGAACAGCATGTGTGGAGAATGTTTATGAGGGTCGAGCCATGCAGAGCTGCTGGCCCTGGCATGTAATGATGAATCACAAATCAGTTAAAAATCGGTGCAAATGCATGAAGATTTAAACCGGCTGATGTGGAAAATGAATCACTATTGTAGGAGTACTTCACAGTACTTTAACAGAAAAACTGGTGTAATATTACATTTGATTTCACAATGTGAGTTTGACGTCAGATGTCACTGCGTATCACGTCGACATCGTACGTCAGTTTTTGGTTTTGAGCGAACGCGAGATGATGAATGAATTTGAAACTGAGGACGGCACAGTGGTTAGTGCTGGCTTCGGTCCAGGGCCCTTTCTGTGTGGAGTTCGCATGCTCTCCCCGTTTTCGCCGGGGACTCCAGGTTCCTCCCACGGTCCAAAAGCATGCAGGATAGGTTGACTGGTGAGTCTAAATTGGCCCTGTAGTTGTGTGAGTGTGTGCGACCTGCGGTGTGTAGGTGACTGCCTGGGCTTGGTTCCTGTCTGCGCCCCTTGTTCCCGGGATAGGCTCCGGTCTCCCCCGCGATCTCAGTTGGGATTAAGTGGTTTCAGAAAATGGATGGATGGACGCACCGCCCGATCTTCAATTGGCGGTGTGGCAGCATATTAGCTTTCCGGTAATCACAAACGAGGAGGAAACAGCGAGAAAAGCACAGACAAGACATAAACTGCATGCAAACATTGTAATAGACTGATAACATACACAAACAGGTCCACTGGCACCACCGTGAGCTGAGTGAAGATTATTAAAAGGGCAAAGCACGCTAAAAAGCTGCACATGCAAACCTTAGCTTATTTATTTGATTTATTTTTTTTTATTTACTTATTTTGATTTGGGATTTTTTTCAACAGTATTTTATTCAAATTCAGTTGCACTGTTCACAACAGTGTCAACAGTTCAGAAAGATAAATATAAGAATATTTTTGAATATATTTGTCTGCAGCTCATTCTGCAAAAAATGAGAAAATTGTATCGTGAACTCAGAATCGTGAATCGTATCAAATGGTGAGTTGAATGTATCGTTACATCCCTAGTTCTTACAGTAGTACTATGGTATGGTGGAGCCACATGACAGGAAGGCAGTACATTGCGAAGTCTGTTAAGAACATCATTCGCACTGAACTGCCCTCCATTGACCAGCTGTACTTTAACTGCCACAGTAACAAGGTTCAGTCTATAATCCAGGACTCTGACCACCATCCACAAACACTGACTAGCAGATTCATGAACAGCTTCATTCGCCAAACAATTCAAACCTGCAGCTTTTGCATCCCCTGTAACAGTCATTTCCACGGCAGCTGCACTGTACAGCTGTTACTGCACTTTATCCACCACTGACCACGTATCATCCAGTTTTGTCCTGCTTTGTATCGCACTGTTTCTGCACCATGTTGTCTTGTACTCCCTTGTGTTGTTATGCACCATCTGTGTTGTTCTGAGCAGTGCCATGATGCAATATTACAAAAAGATCTTGAGGAAATGCAGAGTTCTGGAGGAGATTCTCACAGATCATGGCATGTGTTTATACTGAAGAAACTGTACAAATTGCTAGACATAAAACACAGGACTGGCAACTGTGGTACGTTTTAACACCTTGATAAAAAACTTAAAATCCATAGTAAGTAGGACAACCTCATAGAACCTTTACTAGTCATTGTTCAGAAGATTAACACGGATTAAAAACCATTACTATGAAAGCACGCTAATCAGTTAAGTTGATTATGTGGAGAGAGAGAAAAAAAACTGTCTTTGAAAAAGATCAACCATAGAACGAAGCTGCAGCATTGACACCCCCTAGTGGTGATTTGAAGATAGTTCTGTCTGTAGCAGCTAAGCAGTAGATTTGGCGTCAGGTGCCATGACAAACTCAGTGCTGCTCGGTTTGAACGGCAGAAGCACAAAAATAAAGGGGGCATCTACTGCACGCCCCCCACCCTTGAAAATGGTACAAATTATCATGCAACAGTTTTCTTAAGTAAGTCTTTTTGGGCGTCTGCAGAAACCTCCACGATGCGATTGCCCTGATTAAGAAGTGCGCAGCGGATACAATTTGGGATGCATCGTTCATCCGATTTATTAATATATAATTATTAGTATGTCTATATTATTTTAGAAACGTTACTTGACGAATATTTTTCATTGAGATTGATTCCCCGTTTAAAATTTTGGTGACACTTCATATTTTTTAAGAGAGACAGACAATTTGACGCATGCAATTTGCAGAAATATGTTGTGCCGCTATAAAGTACACAGGCAGCATGACAAACATAAGTACTCACTGAAGCCACGACATACGCCCGGCTGGCCCCAGCGGTACCCCTAAGAAGAAGGCTTTTTTCACAACCCACGACCATCACGAGGGCAAAAAAAACTGAATAGCCTAGAATTTAGTTAATTACAAGGCACATATTTATTGGAGCAAGAGCTCTAACATAAAACTACCTTGTAATTATAAAGTATTATGGCTGTGAACAATGTACAAACAGGCACAGAAAGTAAAATACTCCAAAAATGCAAAGAACCTAAATTTTTTTGTTTCCACCGATTCACTCTTGATGTGTTAGGAGTCACAGTTCAGTAGCCTATTCTTCAGTATCTGCATTTAAGACCACCAACTGCTCTTTCTCCTCCTTCGCTCGTCGGCTCAGAGTATTGGACTTGGTAAGTAATGTTGCCCTTTTGGTTCCAGCAGCACTCTCTGCTTCCTCTGCCATGTGCTCAGCATCCTTTTGTAAACTCTCACATACACTTTCCAGTGAGACTCTCTTCCTCTTGAGTTCCTCAAGTTTTCTTTTTTGCTTTTCGCTCATCTTTCACCTTTGGTCAGAGGCGCTTTGGTTGCTCCCCCACACACTCTGACATGGTCGCATATAAGCCTCTGTGCAACAACTGTTTCCTCTGATAAGTTGCAGGTCTCCACCTCTATTCGTTCCACTTCGGCTTGCCCATAGGACAGCAGCAGCAAGTTCTTGCAGAACATCCAGAGGTCAGGATAAGGCCCACTAACTTTTTGATGTAAAAAGACATCAACTTTGGATGGTGCTGAAGGAATGAAGGATATAAAATCCAAGCCTTTTGCCTCATTGTGCAGGTGATTATCAGACTGCTGGGATATTGCATCACCTGTAATTACATTAATTACAGTAGATTAGATGCAGATCAACAATGTCAATACACAGAATCACATGTAGAATAGGAAAGTGATTTATAACCCAATTTTCCTATGATACCATAAATGTGCAATCATTTTAATTTAATCTTGAGATATCTCTAGGCTCATCAAAGAAAATATAACTGGGCTGATGCTTCTTTTCAAACACCAAGAGTCGGTCTTCTAAATACTGCTAAAATCTACGTGTTAACACTATTCAGTTCAGGGACGGATTATGGGTTGTGTGGGCCCCTGGGTAAAACGTTCGCGAGGCCCCCCCCCACCACCACCACCTGCACCACCACCACAACCACCACAAGTCAAGGGCCCTTGGCAGCCAAACACCCTCCCTATAGGGTCAGGGGACCTTGTAGGCAGAGGATCAAAGAATGTAGGCCCTCTAAAATAGACAAACGAAAATACATTGCTGATAAGCGTTGCAAATTGTTTTGGGCTTGGGGCCCACGGGCCCCCTGCACCCCAAGGGCCCCTGGGCAGCGGCCCCGCTAACCCGGTTTGTAATCCGTCCCTGATTCAGTTAGATGTGAAAAAAGAAAAGCATAATTTAAAAATAATATTCTGAACTATCCTATTCTTATCCTATGATTTACCAGCAGATATCCTGCCTGCCAACCGATTCTCCTGCGCAAACTTCTGCATGAGATTTCTCCTTTTCTGCTGGCAGTTATCTGGCTGGTGTGCATTTTGTTTGGGTCCAAGCACGTCATCTCATGTACAATCGAGTACTTCAGAGGGCATTTATCCAAGGCCTTTTTGCACATTTTTGAGAGCACAATCTGGCAATTTTTTTTAATCTGAAGGACACCAAGGTCACTTCCACTGCCTTTGGCTCCTGACTGTCTCTGACAAAAAGATGGTTTGTCAAATTTCCAGAATCTTTCTGCACACTCAGCCCAAGGTTAACACTACCTCAGCTGTACATATCAAACCAGCTCAAACTCCATGTTATTCACATATTTTTTACTTCACAATTGTTTGATACATTTGTATGTAAAGATACCAGTGAATTCACAGAAGTCCCACCTTGATGACAGCCATTCCTATATCCACCTCCTTTGGACTGAGCCAGAGTTTTTGCCTGTACAACAGCTGTACATGTTGCTACACAACACTTAAACATTCTATTTCCTCAATGAACTATTTTTTTTGCAGCAAAAGCCATGAAGCAGCAATAAAATCTTTAAAATATGCTTACCAATAAATATGGTTCTCCCATTTAAACACATGTAAAGATAAACCATGGATATTTAAAAATCATGGGTTCGTTAATGAGTTTAAATGTTATTGAATGGCTTACCTTAAACTTCTCCAGTAAGTCTTCAGCGGTGGAGTGGCTCATGTACTGTGATCCCAGAACCAGGACTGCACTCGAGAGCCATTCTCATAATTCACCCAATACCTGACATGCACATCCAGTTGTTTTCTTTTGATGGTCCTGTTCATACTTACGTCAAACATGACAACGAAGCTCCCTTTTAATATATGGAGCGAGTCCAAATCGCGCAAGAAAAGCGGTTTTATCTTTACCACAAGTGACCCTGCGAGTCAGGGAACATCACCCTGGAGACGGTGTGAATGTCATCATTGGACGTATAGGAGTGATGTCGGCAAACCGTTTGCAAAGCCCATAGCACTTCTGCTTTCAGTGTGGGTTGAGGAGGATGTACTGAAGGCATTATTTGTCATGGGATCCGGAGACACTGCCAAAACGGGTGTAGGCCTATCTTTAGAGGTTGTACTTATCTCCACTGAATAAACATAAATCTGGGCTTATTCTATACTGAACAAAAATATAAACGCAACACTCTTGTTTCTGCTCCCATTTTTCATGAGATGGACTTAAAGACCTACAATTCATTCCAGATACACAATATTACCATTTCTCTCAAACATTTCTCACAAATCAGTCTAAATGTGTGATAGTGAGCACTTCTGCTTTGCTGAGATAATCCATCCCACCTCACAGGTGTGCCACATCAAGATGCTGATCTGACATCATGGGTAGTGCACAGGTGTACCTTATACTGCCCACAATAAAAGGCCACCCTGGAATGTGCAGTTTTTTGCTTTATTGGGGGTCTGGGGACTCAGAACCGGTCAGTATCTGGTGTGACCACCATTTGCCTCATGCAATGCAACACATCTTCTTCGCATAGAGTTTATCAGATTGTCAATTGTGGCCTGTGGAATGTTGGTCCACTCCTCTTCAATGGCTGTGCGAAGTTGTTGGATATTAGTGGGAACTGGTACACGCTGTCGTATACGCCGGTCAAGCACATCCCAAACAAGAGCAGCTGACCTGAGAAATAAGAAATAAGCTAAGCTGGAAACCTGGACCCTCCGACCAAGAATGCGTGAAGTACCCTCAGAAGGTCTACTAGAAGATGTACGTAGAAGACTACTACAGATCAGCTGATCTACACCACAGCAACAGTGATCCTTGAGCTGGAGCCGGACCGTCTTTGAAGACTCCGTAAATCTCCGTATAATAATATATATCTACGGGAACGAGAAAGGAGAAAGCAGAGAACAAGAACAAGATTTGTAAATGTAAGATTTGAAGGACCCCCGGCATGAAAAATAGAATAGTTCTCGTCATTAGTGAACATGTGTCTCGTCATTGTGTATCATGGACAGTAAGAGGGGGATCAATAGAGTGTTGTTATTATAACGTCTAAAAAGTCTGTCGATAAATCAATAAGAAAATAAATGAAGTCGTTTTCGCGAACACGCGAACAGGGGCCGGACCGACTGTAGGGGGCGTGGCCAGAGACAGCCATAGCTGTCAAGTCTCCCGTTTTGGCCGGGAAACTACCGTATTTTACTTCTCTTTCCCGCCGTCCTCCCGTATTAGTATTTTCCCGTAAATCTCCCTTATATTATATAGTTGCTGGATAGTGTAGTGGTAAGATCGCCGCCTTTCACACGGGAGACCGGGGTTCGAATCCCGGTTGTGGCCAAAAATATATTTTATATATTTTATATATTTATATTTATATTTATATTATATTTTATATAATTTATATTATTTTATATTTCCTGTCTTAAAATGTAAGGGATACTGGAGCCTCCCGTTTTGGCCGGGAAACTACCGTATTTTACTTCTCTTTCCCGCCGTCCTCCCGTATTATTTTCCCGTAAATCTCCCTTATAATATATATATATATATTATATTATATAGTTGCTGGATAGTGTAGTGGTAAGATCGCCGCCTTTCACACGGGAGACCGGGGTTCGAATCCCGGTTGTGGCCAGAAACAACTGCTATCACAACTAGAGATTGATGAGGTACAACACGATTGCTACGACAAGGGGGAGCCAGGACGACAGGTCAGGGGGGAGATATCATCATCCCCACATTCCGAGATTGGGTACCAAGCCCCATATATATTAGTAGGCTGAATACAAGAGAGACTAGTAGGCTGAATACAAGAGCAGCTGACCTGAGAAATAAGAAATAAGCTAAGCTGGACCAAGAATGCGTGAAGTACCCTCAGAAGGTCTACTAGAAGATGTACGTAGAAGACTACTACAGATCAGCTGATCTACACCACAGCAACAGTGATCCTGGAGCCGGACCGTCTTTGAAGACTCCGTAAATCTCCGTATAATAATATATATCTACGGGAACGAGAAAGATAAAAATAATAATAATAATAAAATAATTTAATAATAAGAGAAAAATAAGAGAATAGTTCTCGTCATTAGTTCTCGATAGAATTGTTCTGTATCATGGACAGTAATCAATAGAGTGTTGTTATTATAACGTCTAAGTCTGTCGATAAATCAATAAGAAAATAAATGAAGTCGTTTTCGCGAACACGCGAACAGGGGCCGGACCGACTGTAGGGGGCGTGGCCAGAGACAGCCATAGCTGTCAAGTCTCCCGTTTTGGCCGGGAAACTACCGTATTTTACTTCTCTTTCCCGCCGTCCTCCCGTATTAGTATTTTCCCATAAATCTCCCTTATATTATATAGTTGCTGGATAGTGTAGTGGTAAGATCGCCGCCTTTCACACGGGAGACCGGGGTTCGAATCCCGGTTGTGGCCAAAAATATATTTTATATATTTTATATATTTATATTTATATTTAAAAGCCTGAGGCGACAGTGGCAAGGAAACTCCCTCTAGCAGGAAGAAACCTTGAGTGGAACCTAGACTCAGAAGGGGACCCCATCCTCCTCTGGGCGACCAAGGAGCATGAAACTGCATTTACATTGACATTCATTAGAGTTCATATAGTTATAAAGTCCCAGTTGGTTTCATGTAGTTATATCCAGGAGTCCAGGTGCGGGTTCACACGGTGTAGTCGGCTCGGTATCAGCTCGAAAAAGAGAAGATGGAGAAGAGTTATTGCCCTACACCTAACCGGCAGGACTAAAGCAACTATGACAGCCTGCCTAAAAGAGTGACCTGGAAGGAAGCACAGGCATGAGGGTTTACAGAGGTTTTGGCGTCAAGCCACCTCCCATCCACAGCTTAAGTGATCGGCGAGAGTGGCAGGACGACAGCACCAATCCCCCCTTTCCCCTTCAATCTCAAATAACTATGAACCTCCAGATTTCCCATTCACCTTAGAAAAGAAGATTTAACTATCCAAAAGACTGGCGAAAGAGGTACATCTTAAGCCTTGACTTAAAAGCAGAGATTGTGTCTGAGTTCCGAACACTAATAGGAAGTTTATTCCATAGCTGTGGTGCTTTATGAGCAAATGCTCTTCCCCCAAAGGTAATGTTCTTTATTCTGGGTACGGATAGAATACCTCCATCTCGTCATCTAAGTGTATGATTCGGAACGCAAATGAGGTCACTCACATACTGCGGTGCAAGACCATTTACAGCTTTATAGGTTAAGAGCAGTGTTTTGTAGTCAACACGAAATCTAACTGGCAGCCAGTGCAGTGAAGATAAAATTGGGGTAATATGATTATATGTTTTAGTTTAACTATTGCTAGTAGCGGTTCAATCAATGCTGGGAGCATCGCTGAATAATTTTGATGGAACAGGTTCTAGCATACAAGTAGATGAATTTGAAGATAAAATTAAGTACATCAGTTCTGACTGGTTAACCAATATTCAATATTCAAAATGTTCTGTTTAATTGAGCATATTTTTGGTCAAAAAGTTTCATAAAGTCGTCACTGGAAAATAACCAGTGGTCTGGTTATTAGTCAGCTTGGACACCATAGTAAATAGGAATCTAGGATTATTTTTGTTTATTTCAATTAGTTCTGATAGATACTAGATGATTTGGCGGCACTAAGAGCCTTTTTGTAGCTACCCATAGCCTCTTTCCATGCTAGTTCGAACACCACTAGTTTAGTATGATGCCACTTACATTCTGTAAGGACATAAAACTTATAGGTCCTGCAGGCCCCAACTCTGATCAGCCTGCATCAGTCTATTTCAGAGCTCCGCTGGCCCAGGCAAGACTGGACTCAACTCGTCAAACCACCCCTTTTAAGGAAGGCAAAGGCCTGCCGGCTCCTGAGAGACTGGATAGGAATAACTGGAGCAGCACAGAAAAAGCAAGACCTTTCACCCCCGGAGTGACCAGAGTTCCACAATCAATCCACAGCAACAACAGCTGTCAGCCTCCAGACACAGACACCTTTTCCACTATAAACAGGATAACTCAGCACACATAGATGTTAGGGACAAATACACGCATGTTTGGTCTCGTTTGAATAGGCATGAGACGAGGAGTATTATACTCTCAGATTTAAGGCAGTATAGCTTTTCCTAAGAGAAATACAGAAACTTCGGCTCAACCCACCAAACTGAGAGAGATTCTCTCATGGTAGAACAAGGGAATTACAACCACCCCCTAAAGTGATCTGATTGGCTGGGGACTTGAGAACCAAGGTCAGCAATGCCCCTAAAATTAACCATTGACCGAAATTAGTCAGTCTTCAGAAACATGCCATCACCTGGTCTGGATACTTAAGGAAGGGCTTCAGAAGTAGTCGGGGAGTCACTCTGTAATCAGAGCTCCCGCAGAGAACTGGGTGAAAGTCTATCTGTAGTCAGATACTTTCCACAGAACTTTGTTCACTCTCAGCTGAGGAATGTGAATACATGATATGAAGACAACTGGATCACAACTGGATCACGGGGGAATCATAAGCAGGGAAGAACACACAGGCAAACAGCAGCAGCAACATTAAAGGCAGGACTGAGAAGCACATTTATACAAGGCTAAGCAGGGAGCAAACTAGAGGCACCTGAAATGAGTAACACAAGGGCAGGAAGGAGAGGTAAAACAAACGCGGAACAGGCATGGCACGTTATACCACACTAGGGAGGAAACGGGAGGTTCAGGAGGGCAGGGTGTGGCAGGGATCCGTTTCAAAATTTAATTTTGGCTTGTACAAACCTTGGTAAAAGCTGCAAAAGATCGATCAACCACTTTCTGAGCTATTGTCTTAACAAACAAAGCATCTGTTGGGGTGGCGGTGTCTGGGGAATACCATGTGTAATACACCTTGTGAAGATTTATATGTAAAACAAAATATTTTTTGATTCTATCACACATATAGAAATTATCCATCCATCCATTTTCCAAACCGCTTATCCTATTGGGTCGCGGGGGGTCCGGAGCCTATCCCAGAATCAATGGGCACGAGGCAGGGAACAACCCAGGATGGGGGGCCAGCCCATCGCAGGGCACACTCACACACCATCCACTCACACACACACACCTACGGGCAATTCAGCAACTCCAATTAGCCCCAGCATGTTTTTGGACTGTGGGGGGAAACCGGAGTACCCAGAGGAAACCCCACAACGACATGGGGAGAACATGCAAACTCCACACACATGTGACCCAGGCGGAGACACGAACCCGGGTCCCAGAGGTGTGAGGCGACAGTGCTAACCACTGCACCACCATGCCGCCCCTTATAGAAATTATTCTAGGTTTAAATAGTAATTTAGCTGAGTAACTAGGCTGAAATTCTAGATAGTTGCAATTTTAAGAATTATTACTATTATTCACAGCTTTTAAGCATGCAGTTGGATGACGGATGGATGGATATTCAGCCACCAGAAATGCCAATTGTTGTTAAGAGGATCAAAGTCTGCAAAGTAGTATGCAGGGTTTAAGGCCAGAACACAGCATACTCTCCGACAGAAAGCATAAAGTTCACTGGGGGAATTTCTGTGGCCACTGCCTGAACAGCATGTGTGGAGAATGTTTATGAGGGTCGAGCCATGCAGAGCTGCTGGCCCTGGCATGTAATGATGAATCACAAATCAGTTAAAAATCGGTGCAAATGCATGAAGATTTAAACCGGCTGATGTGGAAAATGAATCACTATTGTAGGAGTACTTCACAGTACTTTAACAGAAAAACTGGTGTAATATTACATTTGATTTCACAATGTGAGTTTGACGTCAGATGTCACTGCGTATCACGTCGACATCGTACGTCAGTTTTTGGTTTTGAGCGAACGCGAGATGATGAATGAATTTGAAACTGAGGACGGCACAGTGGTTAGTGCTGGCTTCGGTCCAGGGCCCTTTCTGTGTGGAGTTCGCATGCTCTCCCCGTTTTCGCCGGGGACTCCAGGTTCCTCCCACGGTCCAAAAGCATGCAGGATAGGTTGACTGGTGAGTCTAAATTGGCCCTGTAGTTGTGTGAGTGTGTGCGACCTGCGGTGTGTAGGTGACTGCCTGGGCTTGGTTCCTGTCTGCGCCCCTTGTTCCCGGGATAGGCTCCGGTCTCCCCCGCGATCTCAGTTGGGATTAAGTGGTTTCAGAAAATGGATGGATGGACGCACCGCCCGATCTTCAATTGGCGGTGTGGCAGCATATTAGCTTTCCGGTAATCACAAACGAGGAGGAAACAGCGAGAAAAGCACAGACAAGACATAAACTGCATGCAAACATTGTAATAGACTGATAACATACACAAACAGGTCCACTGGCACCACCGTGAGCTGAGTGAAGATTATTAAAAGGGCAAAGCACGCTAAAAAGCTGCACATGCAAACCTTAGCTTATTTATTTGATTTATTTTTTTTTATTTACTTATTTTGATTTGGGATTTTTTTCAACAGTATTTTATTCAAATTCAGTTGCACTGTTCACAACAGTGTCAACAGTTCAGAAAGATAAATATAAGAATATTTTTGAATATATTTGTCTGCAGCTCATTCTGCAAAAAATGAGAAAATTGTATCGTGAACTCAGAATCGTGAATCGTATCAAATGGTGAGTTGAATGTATCGTTACATCCCTAGTTCTTACAGTAGTACTATGGTATGGTGGAGCCACATGACAGGAAGGCAGTACATTGCGAAGTCTGTTAAGAACATCATTCGCACTGAACTGCCCTCCATTGACCAGCTGTACTTTAACTGCCACAGTAACAAGGTTCAGTCTATAATCCAGGACTCTGACCACCATCCACAAACACTGACTAGCAGATTCATGAACAGCTTCATTCGCCAAACAATTCAAACCTGCAGCTTTTGCATCCCCTGTAACAGTCATTTCCACGGCAGCTGCACTGTACAGCTGTTACTGCACTTTATCCACCACTGACCACGTATCATCCAGTTTTGTCCTGCTTTGTATCGCACTGTTTCTGCACCATGTTGTCTTGTACTCCCTTGTGTTGTTATGCACCATCTGTGTTGTTCTGAGCAGTGCCATGATGCAATATTACAAAAAGATCTTGAGGAAATGCAGAGTTCTGGAGGAGATTCTCACAGATCATGGCATGTGTTTATACTGAAGAAACTGTACAAATTGCTAGACATAAAACACAGGACTGGCAACTGTGGTACGTTTTAACACCTTGATAAAAAACTTAAAATCCATAGTAAGTAGGACAACCTCATAGAACCTTTACTAGTCATTGTTCAGAAGATTAACACGGATTAAAAACCATTACTATGAAAGCACGCTAATCAGTTAAGTTGATTATGTGGAGAGAGAGAAAAAAAACTGTCTTTGAAAAAGATCAACCATAGAACGAAGCTGCAGCATTGACACCCCCTAGTGGTGATTTGAAGATAGTTCTGTCTGTAGCAGCTAAGCAGTAGATTTGGCGTCAGGTGCCATGACAAACTCAGTGCTGCTCGGTTTGAACGGCAGAAGCACAAAAATAAAGGGGGCATCTACTGCACGCCCCCCACCCTTGAAAATGGTACAAATTATCATGCAACAGTTTTCTTAAGTAAGTCTTTTTGGGCGTCTGCAGAAACCTCCACGATGCGATTGCCCTGATTAAGAAGTGCGCAGCGGATACAATTTGGGATGCATCGTTCATCCGATTTATTAATATATAATTATTAGTATGTCTATATTATTTTAGAAACGTTACTTGACGAATATTTTTCATTGAGATTGATTCCCCGTTTAAAATTTTGGTGACACTTCATATTTTTTAAGAGAGACAGACAATTTGACGCATGCAATTTGCAGAAATATGTTGTGCCGCTATAAAGTACACAGGCAGCATGACAAACATAAGTACTCACTGAAGCCACGACATACGCCCGGCTGGCCCCAGCGGTACCCCTAAGAAGAAGGCTTTTTTCACAACCCACGACCATCACGAGGGCAAAAAAAACTGAATAGCCTAGAATTTAGTTAATTACAAGGCACATATTTATTGGAGCAAGAGCTCTAACATAAAACTACCTTGTAATTATAAAGTATTATGGCTGTGAACAATGTACAAACAGGCACAGAAAGTAAAATACTCCAAAAATGCAAAGAACCTAAATATTTTTGTTTCCACCGATTCACTCTTGATGTGTTAGGAGTCACAGTTCAGTAGCCTATTCTTCAGTATCTGCATTTAAGACCACCAACTGCTCTTTCTCCTCCTTCGCTCGTCGGCTCAGAGTATTGGACTTGGTAAGTAATGTTGCCCTTTTGGTTCCAGCAGCACTCTCTGCTTCCTCTGCCATGTGCTCAGCATCCTTTTGTAAACTCTCACATACACTTTCCAGTGAGACTCTCTTCCTCTTGAGTTCCTCAAGTTTTCTTTTTTGCTTTTCGCTCATCTTTCACCTTTGGTCAGAGGCGCTTTGGTTGCTCCCCCACACACTCTGACATGGTCGCATATAAGCCTCTGTGCAACAACTGTTTCCTCTGATAAGTTGCAGGTCTCCACCTCTATTCGTTCCACTTCGGCTTGCCCATAGGACAGCAGCAGCAAGTTCTTGCAGAACATCCAGAGGTCAGGATAAGGCCCACTAACTTTTTGATGTAAAAAGACATCAACTTTGGATGGTGCTGAAGGAATGAAGGATATAAAATCCAAGCCTTTTGCCTCATTGTGCAGGTGATTATCAGACTGCTGGGATATTGCATCACCTGTAATTACATTAATTACAGTAGATTAGATGCAGATCAACAATGTCAATACACAGAATCACATGTAGAATAGGAAAGTGATTTATAACCCAATTTTCCTATGATACCATAAATGTGCAATCATTTTAATTTAATCTTGAGATATCTCTAGGCTCATCAAAGAAAATATAACTGGGCTGATGCTTCTTTTCAAACACCAAGAGTCGGTCTTCTAAATACTGCTAAAATCTACGTGTTAACACTATTCAGTTCAGGGACGGATTATGGGTTGTGTGGGCCCCTGGGTAAAACGTTCGCGAGGCCCCCCCCCACCACCACCACCTGCACCACCACCACAACCACCACAAGTCAAGGGCCCTTGGCAGCCAAACACCCTCCCTATAGGGTCAGGGGACCTTGTAGGCAGAGGATCAAAGAATGTAGGCCCTCTAAAATAGACAAACGAAAATACATTGCTGATAAGCGTTGCAAATTGTTTTGGGCTTGGGGCCCACGGGCCCCCTGCACCCCAAGGGCCCCTGGGCAGCGGCCCCGCTAACCCGGTTTGTAATCCGTCCCTGATTCAGTTAGATGTGAAAAAAGAAAAGCATAATTTAAAAATAATATTCTGAACTATCCTATTCTTATCCTATGATTTACCAGCAGATATCCTGCCTGCCAACCGATTCTCCTGCGCAAACTTCTGCATGAGATTTCTCCTTTTCTGCTGGCAGTTATCTGGCTGGTGTGCATTTTGTTTGGGTCCAAGCACGTCATCTCATGTACAATCGAGTACTTCAGAGGGCATTTATCCAAGGCCTTTTTGCACATTTTTGAGAGCACAATCTGGCAATTTTTTTTAATCTGAAGGACACCAAGGTCACTTCCACTGCCTTTGGCTCCTGACTGTCTCTGACAAAAAGATGGTTTGTCAAATTTCCAGAATCTTTCTGCACACTCAGCCCAAGGTTAACACTACCTCAGCTGTACATATCAAACCAGCTCAAACTCCATGTTATTCACATATTTTTTACTTCACAATTGTTTGATACATTTGTATGTAAAGATACCAGTGAATTCACAGAAGTCCCACCTTGATGACAGCCATTCCTATATCCACCTCCTTTGGACTGAGCCAGAGTTTTTGCCTGTACAACAGCTGTACATGTTGCTACACAACACTTAAACATTCTATTTCCTCAATGAACTATTTTTTTTGCAGCAAAAGCCATGAAGCAGCAATAAAATCTTTAAAATATGCTTACCAATAAATATGGTTCTCCCATTTAAACACATGTAAAGATAAACCATGGATATTTAAAAATCATGGGTTCGTTAATGAGTTTAAATGTTATTGAATGGCTTACCTTAAACTTCTCCAGTAAGTCTTCAGCGGTGGAGTGGCTCATGTACTGTGATCCCAGAACCAGGACTGCACTCGAGAGCCATTCTCATAATTCACCCAATACCTGACATGCACATCCAGTTGTTTTCTTTTGATGGTCCTGTTCATACTTACGTCAAACATGACAACGAAGCTCCCTTTTAATATATGGAGCGAGTCCAAATCGCGCAAGAAAAGCGGTTTTATCTTTACCACAAGTGACCCTGCGAGTCAGGGAACATCACCCTGGAGACGGTGTGAATGTCATCATTGGACGTATAGGAGTGATGTCGGCAAACCGTTTGCAAAGCCCATAGCACTTCTGCTTTCAGTGTGGGTTGAGGAGGATGTACTGAAGGCATTATTTGTCATGGGATCCGGAGACACTGCCAAAACGGGTGTAGGCCTATCTTTAGAGGTTGTACTTATCTCCACTGAATAAACATAAATCTGGGCTTATTCTATACTGAACAAAAATATAAACGCAACACTCTTGTTTCTGCTCCCATTTTTCATGAGATGGACTTAAAGACCTACAATTCATTCCAGATACACAATATTACCATTTCTCTCAAACATTTCTCACAAATCAGTCTAAATGTGTGATAGTGAGCACTTCTGCTTTGCTGAGATAATCCATCCCACCTCACAGGTGTGCCACATCAAGATGCTGATCTGACATCATGGGTAGTGCACAGGTGTACCTTATACTGCCCACAATAAAAGGCCACCCTGGAATGTGCAGTTTTTTGCTTTATTGGGGGTCTGGGGACTCAGAACCGGTCAGTATCTGGTGTGACCACCATTTGCCTCATGCAATGCAACACATCTTCTTCGCATAGAGTTTATCAGATTGTCAATTGTGGCCTGTGGAATGTTGGTCCACTCCTCTTCAATGGCTGTGCGAAGTTGTTGGATATTAGTGGGAACTGGTACACGCTGTCGTATACGCCGGTCAAGCACATCCCAAACAAGAGCAGCTGACCTGAGAAATAAGAAATAAGCTAAGCTGGAAACCTGGACCCTCCGACCAAGAATGCGTGAAGTACCCTCAGAAGGTCTACTAGAAGATGTACGTAGAAGACTACTACAGATCAGCTGATCTACACCACAGCAACAGTGATCCTTGAGCTGGAGCCGGACCGTCTTTGAAGACTCCGTAAATCTCCGTATAATAATATATATCTACGGGAACGAGAAAGGAGAAAGCAGAGAACAAGAACAAGATTTGTAAATGTAAGATTTGAAGGACCCCCGGCATGAAAAATAGAATAGTTCTCGTCATTAGTGAACATGTGTCTCGTCATTGTGTATCATGGACAGTAAGAGGGGGATCAATAGAGTGTTGTTATTATAACGTCTAAAAAGTCTGTCGATAAATCAATAAGAAAATAAATGAAGTCGTTTTCGCGAACACGCGAACAGGGGCCGGACCGACTGTAGGGGGTGTGGCCAGAGACAGCCATAGCTGTCAAGTCTCCCGTTTTGGCCGGGAAACTACCGTATTTTACTTCTCTTTCCCGCCGTCCTCCCGTATTAGTATTTTCCCGTAAATCTC
Organism: Brienomyrus brachyistius; assembly: GCF_023856365.1. Taxonomy (NCBI): domain Eukaryota; kingdom Metazoa; phylum Chordata; class Actinopteri; order Osteoglossiformes; family Mormyridae; genus Brienomyrus; species Brienomyrus brachyistius. The sequence goes on from NW_026043467.1 coordinate 30,168, forward strand.
CCTTATATTATATAGTTGCTGGATAGTGTAGTGGTAAGATCGCCGCCTTTCACACGGGAGACCGGGGTTCGAATCCCGGTTGTGGCCAAAAATATATTTTATATATTTTATATATTTATATTTATATTTATATTATATTTTATATAATTTATATTATTTTATATTTCCTGTCTTAAAATGTAAGGGATACTGGAGCCTCCCGTTTTGGCCGGGAAACTACCGTATTTTACTTCTCTTTCCCGCCGTCCTCCCGTATTATTTTCCCGTAAATCTCCCTTATAATATATATATATATATTATATTATATAGTTGCTGGATAGTGTAGTGGTAAGATCGCCGCCTTTCACACGGGAGACCGGGGTTCGAATCCCGGTTGTGGCCAGAAACAACTGCTATCACAACTAGAGATTGATGAGGTACAACACGATTGCTACGACAAGGGGGAGCCAGGACGACAGGTCAGGGGGGAGATATCATCATCCCCACATTCCGAGATTGGGTACCAAGCCCCATATATATTAGTAGGCTGAATACAAGAGAGACTAGTAGGCTGAATACAAGAGCAGCTGACCTGAGAAATAAGAAATAAGCTAAGCTGGACCAAGAATGCGTGAAGTACCCTCAGAAGGTCTACTAGAAGATGTACGTAGAAGACTACTACAGATCAGCTGATCTACACCACAGCAACAGTGATCCTGGAGCCGGACCGTCTTTGAAGACTCCGTAAATCTCCGTATAATAATATATATCTACGGGAGAAAGGAGAAAGATAAAAATAATAATAATAATAATAAAATAATTTAATAATAAGAGAAAAATAAGAGAATAGTTCTCGTCATTAGTTCTCGATAGAATAGTTCTCGAACATGTGTCTCTGTATCATGGACAGTAATCAATAGAGTGTTGTTATTATAACGTGTGTCTGTCGATAAATCAATAAGAAAATAAATGAAGTCGTTTTCGCGAACACGCGAACAGGGGCCGGACCGACTGTAGGGGGCGTGGCCAGAGACAGCCATAGCTGTCAAGTCTCCCGTTTTGGCCGGGAAACTACCGTATTTTACTTCTCTTTCCCGCCGTCCTCCCGTATTAGTATTTTCCCGTAAATCTCCCTTATATTATATAGTTGCTGGATAGTGTAGTGGTAAGATCGCCGCCTTTCACACGGGAGACCGGGGTTCGAATCCCGGTTGTGGCCAAAAATATATTTTATATATTTTATATATTTATATTTATATTTAAAAGCCTGAGGCGACAGTGGCAAGGAAACTCCCTCTAGCAGGAAGAAACCTTGAGTGGAACCTAGACTCAGAAGGGGACCCCATCCTCCTCTGGGCGACCAAGGAGCATGAAACTGCATTTACATTGACATTCATTAGAGTTCATATAGTTATAAAGTCCCAGTTGGTTTCATGTAGTTATATCCAGGAGTCCAGGTGCGGGTTCACACGGTGTAGTCGGCTCGGTATCAGCTCGAAAAAGAGAAGATGGAGAAGAGTTATTGCCCTACACCTAACCGGCAGGACTAAAGCAACTATGACAGCCTGCCTAAAAGAGTGACCTGGAAGGAAGCACAGGCATGAGGGTTTACAGAGGTTTTGGCGTCAAGCCACCTCCCATCCACAGCTTAAGTGATCGGCGAGAGTGGCAGGACGACAGCACCAATCCCCCCTTTCCCCTTCAATCTCAAATAACTATGAACCTCCAGATTTCCCATTCACCTTAGAAAAGAAGATTTAACTATCCAAAAGACTGGCGAAAGAGGTACATCTTAAGCCTTGACTTAAAAGCAGAGATTGTGTCTGAGTTCCGAACACTAATAGGAAGTTTATTCCATAGCTGTGGTGCTTTATGAGCAAATGCTCTTCCCCCAAAGGTAATGTTCTTTATTCTGGGTACGGATAGAATACCTCCATCTCGTCATCTAAGTGTATGATTCGGAACGCAAATGAGGTCACTCACATACTGCGGTGCAAGACCATTTACAGCTTTATAGGTTAAGAGCAGTGTTTTGTAGTCAACACGAAATCTAACTGGCAGCCAGTGCAGTGAAGATAAAATTGGGGTAATATGATTATATGTTTTAGTTTAACTATTGCTAGTAGCGGTTCAATCAATGCTGGGAGCATCGCTGAATAATTTTGATGGAACAGGTTCTAGCATACAAGTAGATGAATTTGAAGATAAAATTAAGTACATCAGTTCTGACTGGTTAACCAATATTCAATATTCAAAATGTTCTGTTTAATTGAGCATATTTTTGGTCAAAAAGTTTCATAAAGTCGTCACTGGAAAATAACCAGTGGTCTGGTTATTAGTCAGCTTGGACACCATAGTAAATAGGAATCTAGGATTATTTTTGTTTATTTCAATTAGTTCTGATAGATACTAGATGATTTGGCGGCACTAAGAGCCTTTTTGTAGCTACCCATAGCCTCTTTCCATGCTAGTTCGAACACCACTAGTTTAGTATGATGCCACTTACATTCTGTAAGGACATAAAACTTATAGGTCCTGCAGGCCCCAACTCTGATCAGCCTGCATCAGTCTATTTCAGAGCTCCGCTGGCCCAGGCAAGACTGGACTCAACTCGTCAAACCACCCCTTTTAAGGAAGGCAAAGGCCTGCCGGCTCCTGAGAGACTGGATAGGAATAACTGGAGCAGCACAGAAAAAGCAAGACCTTTCACCCCCGGAGTGACCAGAGTTCCACAATCAATCCACAGCAACAACAGCTGTCAGCCTCCAGACACAGACACCTTTTCCACTATAAACAGGATAACTCAGCACACATAGATGTTAGGGACAAATACACGCATGTTTGGTCTCGTTTGAATAGGCATGAGACGAGGAGTATTATACTCTCAGATTTAAGGCAGTATAGCTTTTCCTAAGAGAAATACAGAAACTTCGGCTCAACCCACCAAACTGAGAGAGATTCTCTCATGGTAGAACAAGGGAATTACAACCACCCCCTAAAGTGATCTGATTGGCTGGGGACTTGAGAACCAAGGTCAGCAATGCCCCTAAAATTAACCATTGACCGAAATTAGTCAGTCTTCAGAAACATGCCATCACCTGGTCTGGATACTTAAGGAAGGGCTTCAGAAGTAGTCGGGGAGTCACTCTGTAATCAGAGCTCCCGCAGAGAACTGGGTGAAAGTCTATCTGTAGTCAGATACTTTCCACAGAACTTTGTTCACTCTCAGCTGAGGAATGTGAATACATGATATGAAGACAACTGGATCACAACTGGATCACGGGGGAATCATAAGCAGGGAAGAACACACAGGCAAACAGCAGCAGCAACATTAAAGGCAGGACTGAGAAGCACATTTATACAAGGCTAAGCAGGGAGCAAACTAGAGGCACCTGAAATGAGTAACACAAGGGCAGGAAGGAGAGGTAAAACAAACGCGGAACAGGCATGGCACGTTATACCACACTAGGGAGGAAACGGGAGGTTCAGGAGGGCAGGGTGTGGCAGGGATCCGTTTCAAAATTTAATTTTGGCTTGTACAAACCTTGGTAAAAGCTGCAAAAGATCGATCAACCACTTTCTGAGCTATTGTCTTAACAAACAAAGCATCTGTTGGGGTGGCGGTGTCTGGGGAATACCATGTGTAATACACCTTGTGAAGATTTATATGTAAAACAAAATATTTTTTGATTCTATCACACATATAGAAATTATCCATCCATCCATTTTCCAAACCGCTTATCCTATTGGGTCGCGGGGGGTCCGGAGCCTATCCCAGAATCAATGGGCACGAGGCAGGGAACAACCCAGGATGGGGGGCCAGCCCATCGCAGGGCACACTCACACACCATCCACTCACACACACACACCTACGGGCAATTCAGCAACTCCAATTAGCCCCAGCATGTTTTTGGACTGTGGGGGGAAACCGGAGTACCCAGAGGAAACCCCACAACGACATGGGGAGAACATGCAAACTCCACACACATGTGACCCAGGCGGAGACACGAACCCGGGTCCCAGAGGTGTGAGGCGACAGTGCTAACCACTGCACCACCATGCCGCCCCTTATAGAAATTATTCTAGGTTTAAATAGTAATTTAGCTGAGTAACTAGGCTGAAATTCTAGATAGTTGCAATTTTAAGAATTATTACTATTATTCACAGGGGAATTTCTGTGGCCACTGCCTGAACAGCATGTGTGGAGAATGTTTATGAGGGTCGAGCCATGCAGAGCTGCTGGCCCTGGCATGTAATGATGAATCACAAATCAGTTAAAAATCGGTGCAAATGCATGAAGATTTAAACCGGCTGATGTGGAAAATGAATCACTATTGTAGGAGTACTTCACAGTACTTTAACAGAAAAACTGGTGTAATATTACATTTGATTTCACAATGTGAGTTTGACGTCAGATGTCACTGCGTATCACGTCGACATCGTACGTCAGTTTTTGGTTTTGAGCGAACGCGAGATGATGAATGAATTTGAAACTGAGGACGGCACAGTGGTTAGTGCTGGCTTCGGTCCAGGGCCCTTTCTGTGTGGAGTTCGCATGCTCTCCCCGTTTTCGCCGGGGACTCCAGGTTCCTCCCACGGTCCAAAAGCATGCAGGATAGGTTGACTGGTGAGTCTAAATTGGCCCTGTAGTTGTGTGAGTGTGTGCGACCTGCGGTGTGTAGGTGACTGCCTGGGCTTGGTTCCTGTCTGCGCCCCTTGTTCCCGGGATAGGCTCCGGTCTCCCCCGCGATCTCAGTTGGGATTAAGTGGTTTCAGAAAATGGATGGATGGACGCACCGCCCGATCTTCAATTGGCGGTGTGGCAGCATATTAGCTTTCCGGTAATCACAAACGAGGAGGAAACAGCGAGAAAAGCACAGACAAGACATAAACTGCATGCAAACATTGTAATAGACTGATAACATACACAAACAGGTCCACTGGCACCACCGTGAGCTGAGTGAAGATTATTAAAAGGGCAAAGCACGCTAAAAAGCTGCACATGCAAACCTTAGCTTATTTATTTGATTTATTTTTTTTTATTTACTTATTTTGATTTGGGATTTTTTTCAACAGTATTTTATTCAAATTCAGTTGCACTGTTCACAACAGTGTCAACAGTTCAGAAAGATAAATATAAGAATATTTTTGAATATATTTGTCTGCAGCTCATTCTGCAAAAAATGAGAAAATTGTATCGTGAACTCAGAATCGTGAATCGTATCAAATGGTGAGTTGAATGTATCGTTACATCCCTAGTTCTTACAGTAGTACTATGGTATGGTGGAGCCACATGACAGGAAGGCAGTACATTGCGAAGTCTGTTAAGAACATCATTCGCACTGAACTGCCCTCCATTGACCAGCTGTACTTTAACTGCCACAGTAACAAGGTTCAGTCTATAATCCAGGACTCTGACCACCATCCACAAACACTGACTAGCAGATTCATGAACAGCTTCATTCGCCAAACAATTCAAACCTGCAGCTTTTGCATCCCCTGTAACAGTCATTTCCACGGCAGCTGCACTGTACAGCTGTTACTGCACTTTATCCACCACTGACCACGTATCATCCAGTTTTGTCCTGCTTTGTATCGCACTGTTTCTGCACCATGTTGTCTTGTACTCCCTTGTGTTGTTATGCACCATCTGTGTTGTTCTGAGCAGTGCCATGATGCAATATTACAAAAAGATCTTGAGGAAATGCAGAGTTCTGGAGGAGATTCTCACAGATCATGGCATGTGTTTATACTGAAGAAACTGTACAAATTGCTAGACATAAAACACAGGACTGGCAACTGTGGTACGTTTTAACACCTTGATAAAAAACTTAAAATCCATAGTAAGTAGGACAACCTCATAGAACCTTTACTAGTCATTGTTCAGAAGATTAACACGGATTAAAAACCATTACTATGAAAGCACGCTAATCAGTTAAGTTGATTATGTGGAGAGAGAGAAAAAAAACTGTCTTTGAAAAAGATCAACCATAGAACGAAGCTGCAGCATTGACACCCCCTAGTGGTGATTTGAAGATAGTTCTGTCTGTAGCAGCTAAGCAGTAGATTTGGCGTCAGGTGCCATGACAAACTCAGTGCTGCTCGGTTTGAACGGCAGAAGCACAAAAATAAAGGGGGCATCTACTGCACGCCCCCCACCCTTGAAAATGGTACAAATTATCATGCAACAGTTTTCTTAAGTAAGTCTTTTTGGGCGTCTGCAGAAACCTCCACGATGCGATTGCCCTGATTAAGAAGTGCGCAGCGGATACAATTTGGGATGCATCGTTCATCCGATTTATTAATATATAATTATTAGTATGTCTATATTATTTTAGAAACGTTACTTGACGAATATTTTTCATTGAGATTGATTCCCCGTTTAAAATTTTGGTGACACTTCATATTTTTTAAGAGAGACAGACAATTTGACGCATGCAATTTGCAGAAATATGTTGTGCCGCTATAAAGTACACAGGCAGCATGACAAACATAAGTACTCACTGAAGCCACGACATACGCCCGGCTGGCCCCAGCGGTACCCCTAAGAAGAAGGCTTTTTTCACAACCCACGACCATCACGAGGGCAAAAAAAACTGAATAGCCTAGAATTTAGTTAATTACAAGGCACATATTTATTGGAGCAAGAGCTCTAACATAAAACTACCTTGTAATTATAAAGTATTATGGCTGTGAACAATGTACAAACAGGCACAGAAAGTAAAATACTCCAAAAATGCAAAGAACCTAAATATTTTTGTTTCCACCGATTCACTCTTGATGTGTTAGGAGTCACAGTTCAGTAGCCTATTCTTCAGTATCTGCATTTAAGACCACCAACTGCTCTTTCTCCTCCTTCGCTCGTCGGCTCAGAGTATTGGACTTGGTAAGTAATGTTGCCCTTTTGGTTCCAGCAGCACTCTCTGCTTCCTCTGCCATGTGCTCAGCATCCTTTTGTAAACTCTCACATACACTTTCCAGTGAGACTCTCTTCCTCTTGAGTTCCTCAAGTTTTCTTTTTTGCTTTTCGCTCATCTTTCACCTTTGGTCAGAGGCGCTTTGGTTGCTCCCCCACACACTCTGACATGGTCGCATATAAGCCTCTGTGCAACAACTGTTTCCTCTGATAAGTTGCAGGTCTCCACCTCTATTCGTTCCACTTCGGCTTGCCCATAGGACAGCAGCAGCAAGTTCTTGCAGAACATCCAGAGGTCAGGATAAGGCCCACTAACTTTTTGATGTAAAAAGACATCAACTTTGGATGGTGCTGAAGGAATGAAGGATATAAAATCCAAGCCTTTTGCCTCATTGTGCAGGTGATTATCAGACTGCTGGGATATTGCATCACCTGTAATTACATTAATTACAGTAGATTAGATGCAGATCAACAATGTCAATACACAGAATCACATGTAGAATAGGAAAGTGATTTATAACCCAATTTTCCTATGATACCATAAATGTGCAATCATTTTAATTTAATCTTGAGATATCTCTAGGCTCATCAAAGAAAATATAACTGGGCTGATGCTTCTTTTCAAACACCAAGAGTCGGTCTTCTAAATACTGCTAAAATCTACGTGTTAACACTATTCAGTTCAGGGACGGATTATGGGTTGTGTGGGCCCCTGGGTAAAACGTTCGCGAGGCCCCCCCCCACCACCACCACCTGCACCACCACCACAACCACCACAAGTCAAGGGCCCTTGGCAGCCAAACACCCTCCCTATAGGGTCAGGGGACCTTGTAGGCAGAGGATCAAAGAATGTAGGCCCTCTAAAATAGACAAACGAAAATACATTGCTGATAAGCGTTGCAAATTGTTTTGGGCTTGGGGCCCACGGGCCCCCTGCACCCCAAGGGCCCCTGGGCAGCGGCCCCGCTAACCCGGTTTGTAATCCGTCCCTGATTCAGTTAGATGTGAAAAAAGAAAAGCATAATTTAAAAATAATATTCTGAACTATCCTATTCTTATCCTATGATTTACCAGCAGATATCCTGCCTGCCAACCGATTCTCCTGCGCAAACTTCTGCATGAGATTTCTCCTTTTCTGCTGGCAGTTATCTGGCTGGTGTGCATTTTGTTTGGGTCCAAGCACGTCATCTCATGTACAATCGAGTACTTCAGAGGGCATTTATCCAAGGCCTTTTTGCACATTTTTGAGAGCACAATCTGGCAATTTTTTTTAATCTGAAGGACACCAAGGTCACTTCCACTGCCTTTGGCTCCTGACTGTCTCTGACAAAAAGATGGTTTGTCAAATTTCCAGAATCTTTCTGCACACTCAGCCCAAGGTTAACACTACCTCAGCTGTACATATCAAACCAGCTCAAACTCCATGTTATTCACATATTTTTTACTTCACAATTGTTTGATACATTTGTATGTAAAGATACCAGTGAATTCACAGAAGTCCCACCTTGATGACAGCCATTCCTATATCCACCTCCTTTGGACTGAGCCAGAGTTTTTGCCTGTACAACAGCTGTACATGTTGCTACACAACACTTAAACATTCTATTTCCTCAATGAACTATTTTTTTTGCAGCAAAAGCCATGAAGCAGCAATAAAATCTTTAAAATATGCTTACCAATAAATATGGTTCTCCCATTTAAACACATGTAAAGATAAACCATGGATATTTAAAAATCATGGGTTCGTTAATGAGTTTAAATGTTATTGAATGGCTTACCTTAAACTTCTCCAGTAAGTCTTCAGCGGTGGAGTGGCTCATGTACTGTGATCCCAGAACCAGGACTGCACTCGAGAGCCATTCTCATAATTCACCCAATACCTGACATGCACATCCAGTTGTTTTCTTTTGATGGTCCTGTTCATACTTACGTCAAACATGACAACGAAGCTCCCTTTTAATATATGGAGCGAGTCCAAATCGCGCAAGAAAAGCGGTTTTATCTTTACCACAAGTGACCCTGCGAGTCAGGGAACATCACCCTGGAGACGGTGTGAATGTCATCATTGGACGTATAGGAGTGATGTCGGCAAACCGTTTGCAAAGCCCATAGCACTTCTGCTTTCAGTGTGGGTTGAGGAGGATGTACTGAAGGCATTATTTGTCATGGGATCCGGAGACACTGGCAAAACGGGTGTAGGCCTATCTTTAGAGGTTGTACTTATCTCCACTGAATAAACATAAATCTGGGCTTATTCTATACTGAACAAAAATATAAACGCAACACTCTTGTTTCTGCTCCCATTT